>NC_067400.1:175026862-175076862 GCF_016432865.1 Antechinus flavipes | reverse complement strand
ATCACAAAGGATTTGGCAGCTATATAAAGTAAGGGAGAACTTGGAATACAGTAATCCAAAATGAAAAAAACAAAGGCTTACCACCAAAAATAACTCACCTGCCAGAACAAGGGGAAAACCCACTTTTATTAGAAGAGAGTACTTTCAAATATTGCTGATTAAAGATTAAAAAGGAGTAGAAGCTTTGAAATGCAAAAACAGGAATAGAGAATACTAGAAAAGTAAATACATATATTTATTTGGAAGGTGCAGTAGATAGAATACTATACCTAGAATTCACACTTAGACAATTACTAGCTATGTAATCCTGAGCAATTCACTTAATCTCTGTCTGCCTCAGTTTCTTCATCAGTAAAATAGGAATAAGAATAGATCATATTGGGCCTAACCATACAAGATCTAAAATTATATTATAAAGTGGCAATCATCAAAACTAACTGGTACCGGCTAAGAAATAAAGTGGTGCATCAGTGGAATAAGTTAGATACATAAGATACAATAGTTAGTAACTATATACTGTTTGATAAACCTAAAAACTTCTGGTATAATAACTTATCATTTGATCAAAACTGCTGGGAAAACTGTAAAGTAGTATGGCAAAAACTAGGCATAGGCCAACATCTCATACTCTATACCAAAAAAAGGTCCAAATGGGTTTATAATTTAGACATCAAAGGTGATGCTATAAGCAAATTTAGAGAATAAGTGATAGTTTACTTGTCAGATCCTTGGAGAAGGGAGGACTTATGACCAAACAAGAAACAGAACATTTTAAAAAGCAAAATGAATAATTTTGATTACATTAAATAAAAAAGTTTTTTTTTTCATAAAGTCAATGCAGCTGAGATTAGAAAGGAAGCAGAAAGCTGGGAAACAATTTTTACAGCTAGTGTTTCTGATAAAAACCTCATTTTTCAAATATATAGAGAACTGAGTCAAATTTGTAAAATACAAGTCATTCTCCAGTTTTCAGATGAATTTAAAGCATCTATAGTCATAAAAATTCTCCAAATTACTGTTGATTAGAGAAATACAGATTAAAACAACTCTGAGTTACCATCTCATACTTAAAATGACGGAAAAAGTTGATGATGAATGTTGGCAGGTAAGTGGGAAAACTGGAAAGTTAATACATTGTTGGTGGAGTCGTGAGCTAATCCAACCACACTGAAGCTCATTTTGGAACTATGCCCAACTGTGTATATCCTAAGATCCACCAATACTATTAGATTATAAGGAGATCATTAAAAAGAGGAAAAGACTCATATATTCAAAAATGTTCATAGTAGCTCTCTTTGTGGTGGCAAAGAATTGGAAATTGAGAGAATGGATGAATAAATTATGGTATATGAATGTAATGGAATATTATTGATTTATAAGAAATGATGAGCAGGTGAATTTCAGAAAGACCTGGAAAGGCTTAAATGAAGTGATGCAGTGAGCAGAACCAGGAGAACGCTGCATACAGTAACAGCAACATTGTTCAAGGATCAACTTTGATAGATTTTGTTCTTCTCAGTAATACAATGACTTGTATACAATACAAAAGACTTCTGATGGAAAATGCCATCTACATGCATATGAAGAATTGTGGAGTCTAAATGCAGATCAAACCATACTATTTTTACTTTTTTGTTTTGTTTTTTCTTATTTTTCTGTTTTATTCTGATTCTTCTGTTTTTTTTCTTCTTTTTTAAATTCTTCTTTCACAACACGACTAATACAGAAATATGTTTGATATGATGGTACATTTTTAACACATGCCAGATTGCTTGTCATCTTGGGGAGCAGGGATTGGGGAGAGAGGGAGAAAAAAGGAAATCAAAATCTTGTAAAAGTTGAAAACTATCTTTTGGAAAAAATAAAATACTATTAAGTGGGGAAGAAGGTGGGGAAGAGATCCTATCTCTTAGGATTGTTGGAAAGATTAAAAAAGATGATTTTAAAGTGGTAAGTAGTAAAAGTTTTTAAAGCAGCAAGGCACAGTGCCTAGCGCATAGTAGGCCATTAATAAATGTTTATTTCCTTAGTTTCTTCCATGCCTTTGTGTTCAGGTATTTCTTTTGGATCTTCATTGGAGTCAGGGGAATCAGTCTTTTTTTTTTCCCTAGGTTTTTGACTTGGGCTTCTTTCAATCTATAGTCATTATATTAGATCTGTTTATTCATATCTCCAGCCTCAGTTTCAGGTTTGGGGCTTTGTGTTTAAATCTCCTTCCTCAAACTTTTGAGTAGTAGCGATGACTGATCTTTTATTCTGCAGAAATTTCTGAAGTTGACCTCAGTTAGTTGATGATCATATTTTGTTTTTTCCCCTTTTCTGTCTCATTCTTCTTCTCTAACCTGGAGTTAACATCATCCCTTGCTCTGGCTCTGACAGACCCTAAATAAATGTCGAATGTGTTAGAAGAAGACCTCCTGTAAAACCCCCAATCTCTTTGCCTCCCAAATGCTACCTCATCTTTCTCCTGGTGTGGCCTGACAAGGACTACTTGAGCACTGTACCTGTCTCTTGCTGTGGTTTGATAGTGGGCTCCACTGCCCATCTGGGTATAGGATTAGTGATGGGATGGGATCCTGGAAGCCAGTCTGACCTTTTCTCTGTCTTGTCACCTGCACAGGCTCAGGTTCAGCACACCTGGAGCACTGGCCTGGCCCCATATCCTATTCTTACTCCAGACTACTTCCAAGCTGTGTCTTTTGCCTCCCTTTGCTTGTCTTAGCTGAGAGTTTCTGGAGATTTCTGGCCATTCAGTCTTGAGATGGATGGAAGAGAGTATAGCTATTTGTCTTTGATTTTTAATCATTCTTTTCTCATTCCTTTTGATAATTTGTAGAATTTCATTGAGATCTGGACTCCTTAAGGTTTGATCAGACATACATTTGACATTTTAGCCAAGAAGTCTGTTGACTTCTTATCATCTTCTTATCATCAACTTCTGATGATAATATATCTGGGATTGGTCATCCATTGATTAAAAAAAATAGCTTAGAAGTCCTTGGGTAAAACTAAGTTATGCATCAATACCTTTGCCAAGTTCTCTCTCCTCTCTTCCAATCTATCCTTTCAACTAGATACTTTTATTAGCTTTAGGGGAAGGATATGTTCCAGTGGTATTAATTAATTGATCAAAATACATTTACAACTATAACATTTTTATAGATGCTTTGTTTCACCTGAGAACTTCTGAACTCATGTATGATCAAGGAGGCATTTCCAAAAAACCTGGATGATAAGTATTTTCACCAATTTGCCAACACTTTTTTTCTTGGTAAAAGAAGATTTTTATAAAATCCGGCAATCATTATTTTATGCCATGCAGATGAAGTATGGCAGAACTGGTGACTAGAGCAGCCGATATGAGCACTGGTTTGTGCTATATATCTTTCTCTTTTTTAATTTTCTCTTTCTGGATGCCCACTTCAAACCATTCAAATAAAATCATCTACAAATCTCTCCCTGTAAAAAAATAAAAATTTATCCTTTCTCCCTTCTTCTTTTGTCACTTTTTTGTTCCCATTACTCATCCCATTTCCCTTTTTCTTCTTCAACTTCCTCTTCTCTATCCCTACATTTCATTATTTCTTATTTCCCCAAAAATAAGATAAATTTTTTTTATCTCCTTTGTCCTTTTGCTAAGCTCTACCTTTCTTTGTCTGTCTAGTTCTTGCCTTCAAAACCTGGGGGAAGTAAAGGATATCTCACTGAACCCTGGAAGTATTAAATACAAAGTCCCACCCCAAAATATTTTATTCATATATTTTCACAGATATGAGACCAAATATTCTGATATATATAGCAAATAGATCTTGATTCTTATTTTTGTTTGTCTCATAGATAGTCAGACACTTTTGTCTGATGTTGACATTAGTTGATATCTTTGTTGTAGGAAAGAAGAGATAATTATTTTTTATCAACAATCAACAATTTTTATCTGGAAACCTTTAAAGAGTGAAGGGCCAGGAAAGCAAAGAACTTGGGTATTACTTAAGGCAGGAGCAATTAAGAGCTTTCTAGAATATTTTTCTTTTGTATTATAGATTAAAAAAATTTTAAGACCTTTTTGGAGAAAACTTGGGGAGGGGCATTTTAAAAAATATAAATGTAAGGAAAAAATCAGGACTGATTCATCTACAGTAATCTGTTGACTGAATAGCAAGGTAAATAGAGAAATTGGCTGTTTTAGCAAGCAGAGACTTCAGAAGGTGAGATGCAAGAGGTCTTTTCATTCATTCTTACTTTGCAACTGCTCTGAGTAGGAAACCCAAGTTTATCTTCCAAATAGAAAGGCCCTCATTAGATCAATTTTTTTTTCCTTCTTTCGAAAGCCACCCTGTAGCTAGTTCAAACATGCCTTAAGTTTGGTCCAGATGCAGGAACAGAATCTATGCTTGCCAAACTAAACTCTCTTCACTTTGAAACTCTTTGCTCTATATTTTATTTCAGCACCTTTTCCCATCTCTCTGTCAGTTTGTTGCTTGCAAAGTTTCCCCATTTACAAAAGGAGAAAAGCAATAGCACTATGTCTCACCAAATTAGCAATGAGGCTTAGTAGAGGGTAAGGAGAGAGAGAGAGAGAGGGAAAGAGGGAAAGAGAGAGAGGAGAGAGAGAAGAAAAGAGAGAGGAGAGAGGGAGGGAGGGAGGGAGGAAGGGTAGGATAGAGGGAGAGAAAGAGAGAGAAACAGACACAGAGAAGTAGACACAGATATAGGGAGAAACAGAAAGATAGAGACAGAGAAAGAATGGAGGGAGGGAGAGAAGGAAGAAGGGAGAGAAAGAGATAAAGACAGAGACAGAGAGAAACTCGGAGAGATCAAAGAGACAAAGATCCAGAGAGATTGTAAAAGAAAAAGAAAACTATAGAATAATATTTTTAATGAACATTGAAACAAAATATTTTAATAAAATTTAGCAAAGTACCTAGTAATATCATGTATATCATGACTAGTTTCGACTCATACCAGACATGCCTAGTTAGCTTAATGTTAGGAAAGCTATACATAATTGAACATACTGAAGTATTTGTATATTTCTTAACTATTTAACATGTACAAAAATGTGCTAGCATTATGATGATGATGATGATGATGTTTTATTAGGTTCCTATCTTTTTAATGTATGTCATGTATGTCAAAAGTTTTGGGGCCTTATATCCCTAGTTCCATTTTTAGTATAAGCTTTGTCATTTTTATTGTGCTATTTTACATAGCCCGTGCTTTTTTTCAGAATGCATGTGCCTTGTTAGAACAGAATTGACAATACTATTACTCTCTCCACAGAGATTCTGCATTTCTAAGTGAAGGGTATGGGAAACTATCATTAGTTTGGGAGCACAAGGAAAATTGCTTTTAAAAAAATTAATTTCAATTAAAAAACTTTTTAATTCAAATAAAGTATTTCTAAAGCTTTGTTAACTCAAAAGCTTTTAAAGGCTTTAATGAATGCAATTTAAAAATATCCATTAATTTTAAAAAATAAACTTTAGTGCTTTTAAAATTACCAAATCAGGTTTTTCTCATGTGGGCAGTTTCCTCCTACCAATTTGTAAACAGGGTGACTTTTCCATATTGTCTTAGCCTGTTTTGAGCAGAACCATTTGCCTAGTTGTCTGAGGCAAATTAGCTCAGGGGCTTTGCTGAATTCTAATGTTTTCTTTGCTAGATTCTTATTTCCTTAGTTGAATGGAAAGGAGTTTATACTGAATAACAAGCTACTTTGGCCCATTTACTGTGACTTAATGGAGTGAGCTCTGGACTTACAAGTCAGTAGACCAGGATTCAAGGTCACTGTGTGACTTTGAACAGGTTACTTGATACTGCTATGCTTGTTCCCCCATTTATAAACTGAAAAGATTAGAATGCATGTTTTCTAAGATTTATAACTCTAAAATCAATGCTGTACATGTGTTATTACTCTCTGTGTGTGTGTGTGTGTGTGTGTATGTGATTGTGCAGGGAAATTTGGGTAGTGCATGCTATATATTTCATTATATCCTTCAATGTCATCCCTAAATGCTGTAGTATGATTTTAGGCATCTGTCTCAGACCCATAAAATTTGTTTAAATATTTTTCTTTTTGTTTCTTTTTTAGAATAGAATCAAAAAAGAAAATAGCAAAATTTTTATTTTCGGCAGCATCAAGAATATAGCCCAGTGAGCAGTTTATAAAATACAAATTAGGTCTATTTTGTCTCTCTTCCATCTTTCATTCAACTGGCTCCTGAAATTCTATCTTTTCTTGAAGGTGAATGTGACTAATATAAGTGACTAATGTATATTGTGACTAGTATATCTAGTTCTCCATCAAATAGTGGATGCATCATTTCCCCCTGGTCATCCTTATTCTTCCAGGTAATTCCCATGACAATCTATTCATTCACCAACCACAACAGATTTTGCATTTATAGGATAGTAAATTACTATTATTATTATTACTACTATTATTTGCCAAGAGTCTCCAATGCTTGAGCTGTTGTCTGATTGTCTGTATGGTTATCTCTGCCAGACCCATATGACTCCTATAGAGTTTGAAGGAGTAAAAGAATGTATGTGGACAATTCTCTTCAAAGTATCATGTGGAAATCATTATTTGACAAATGATTATGGTATGATTAATTTCATGTTTCATTTTAGGCACTTTTTTGTCTATCAGTTTTTATTAGAAAATTATCAGGCCCCTTCGCCTTCTTCTAATAATTTCCCCCATAATGTAGTCTATTATCAGGTCTTCCCAGAATTATCTTTCTAGTGTCAAGTTCTTGATCTCTATTGCCTTTAATTAGCCTTCTGGAATTATAGTTGGTCATTTTATTGATTAGAGATCTTAAGTCTCTCAGAGTTGTTTTTAATAGTGTTGCTATTATACAAATGGTTTTTCTGGCTTTGTTCAATTTGCTCCACATCAATTCATTGTTTCTTATGGTGCTATAACATTTTTATGCCATATCATCCATTCCTCAATTGATGGACATCCCAATAATTTCCAGTCACTTGCCACAATGTTTCTATCAATTTATACCTGCATCAATAGTGTAGCTGTTCCAATTACTTTTTGGTCAACTCTTCAGGATTCTCTCATCTTATAATCTGTTTTCCTGCAATTCCTCCAACATTTGTTATTTTCCTTTTATATCAACATTGTCAGTATGAAAGGAATGAGATAAAACCTTAGTTACTTAGTAACTTACTTTAATTTGAATTTCTTTAATTATTAGTTATTTGGAGCATTTTTTCAAATGGATATTGATAGTGTGGATTTTTTCCTTTGAAAACTTCCTATTCATATTCTTTGACCATTTATCTATTAGGGAATGTTTTTTTTCTCAATTATTTGCTCCTTTTCTAATTTTAACTGCATTGATTTTCTTCATGCAAAATCTTAGCTTTATTTAATGAAAATTATCCATTTTACCTTCTGTAATGTCTATTCCTTGTTTGATTTGAACTATTCCTCTTCCCTTAGATCTGAAAAGAATTTCATCCTTTGTTTATATATTATGTTTCACTCTCTATGTAAGTACTTTTGGTATGACATAGGTGTAGAATGTTGATCTATATCTAGTTTCTACAAAACTGTTTTCCAAGTTTCCCCTCATATTTTATCTTGAATAGGCAATGCTTACACTAGTAATTAGAGTAGTAACACAAAGCATTGCATTTCCTCTTTGCCTATGCCTATTCTTTTAATTTCTTTTTCTTGGTTTATTACTATGGCCAGTATATCTAGTTCCCCATCAAAAAGTAGCAATAATAATGGATATCTTTGCTTTACCCTTGATTTTATTGGAAAGGCTTTTAGTTTATTCCCATAATAATTCCCAAAGTAGCTAGGTGGTGCAATGGATAGAGTGCCAAACTTCTCAATGCATATGTGTTAATTATTAAAATTGATTCATTGTGATACTTTTCAGTATAATGAAGTTCTTCTTCAACTTGTATGCATATTTTTGCCTTTGCTTTGTCCGAGACTGTGATTTCTATTCCACCCTTTTTTTTATTTCAGCTAAAACATAATAGATTTTGTTCCAGTCTCTTATTTTAACTCTATGTGGAATCTTAGCTTTATTTAATCAAAATTATCCATTTTAACTTTTTCAAGCATGTACTTGTAAACAACCTGTTGCTGGATTGTGCTTTCTAATCCATTCTGCTATTTTCTGTCATTTTATGAGTGAATTCATCCCTTTCACATTCACTGTTACATTGTTGATCAGATTCTCCTCTATTATGTGTTTTTTCCCTCCTCGGTTCCCTTCCTGAATTTACAAATAAAGAGAACTGTTAGAGAAGAATGTTCTCAGCATTAGTTGTCAATGCTTGCAAACTACTTCAGCTTCTTTTCCCCTCTTCTCTTTCCCTTGTATGACCCCAGTCACAAGTTCTTGACATTTTTTCATTTCCTTCTAAACACTTCTTATAACATTTCTTCCCTTAATTTATCCTCCTTTCTACCTCTTCCTATTCCCTTCTGTTTCTGTTAAGTTGGATGAAATTCTACACCAGTTCATATGACAGTGAGGTTCAAATGTTAGTTTTCTTCCCCTTCTCTCCTTGTTTGCACAATCTTCTTTATGTGTACTCAGATTATGTGAATTTGTATTTATATTCTGATTTAAATTTTTTCTCAAACTGAACTTCATTCCATTTGATTCAGTATGTCTTTCTAATTTGCTCTGGATAGTTTGAGATTTCTATTTTATATAATGTTGACTATTTTTATTGCTTTGGTATTTTGGTATTATTAGTTATAAATACCTGGTGATCACAGTTTTCATTTTATCATCTTAACAATTTAACAATAATCAATGTCATCAATCAAAGCTTTTCCCAGTGGAATTCCATTTAATTATGGCAATCTTTCTGCCATTGAAAATTATCCCAGGGAAAAGTGTATTCACATAGTTATAGAACCATTTCCAAATCTGTTCCATGTGCTATAAAAATAAATGGAGGTAAGTATCCCTTCTTGGCTCACTCTCCCAACCTCAATTCATGCTGTCAGGTTCAGATCCTAGAGGTCAATGAATATATCTCTCTTCAGGGTACTAGGAGGTAATCTTGAGGGATTGTTGGGTTTTAATGCTATTGCTCATAAGCCCTCATTAAGTATGTTCCCCCTTACTATTATTTATATTATTATATTATATAATTATTATATATAATATGTAATAATAATATATAATGTTAATTATATAATTAATCAATATTCACTAACTTCCTCAAAGGGCTATTTACTGAGATGGTATAGCATAAAACAGAAGTTACAAAAGCATCCCCAAAACTATTTCCCCTCGGCACACATTGTCTTTGGAGAAAGTGGGCTCATATGTAAAAAATAAAAGTATTCAGGCACATATGTAGAGAACACATAATATCAGGGATTTGTAATGACTTTGGGCTCTAGAAATTCTTTTCTTTCTTTTGTGGAGTTATCAATGGATATGCTTTTTGGTGTGGGATCACTACTAGATGAGTCACTTTTTTTTCCTTTTCTGGACTAGTTCTTTGCCAGACTTGGAGCTTTAGCTGATGATTTAGGCCTTCAAACTTGGTTCCAGCTCCTTCATTATCCAGAAAACTCCTTATCACCCCACTGCACTATCCTTCTAATCACTGATAGTTGGAATGATGCTTCCCATGCCTCTATGTAAATAATTGTAATATTGGTATCCTTGATCCACATAGAATGAGATGGCTCCCCACTAGGTGGAAGGTAAAGCTGATCCACTTTAGAGAGCTGAGCCAGAAAAGACTTATTGTATTGTCAACTTCAACCCACATTATTGGTTGTTCTCTAGCAATGGTCAATAGGAAATTGTCTTTTCTGGCTTCTTTATCTGTGCCTCTGCATTCTTCCAGCTTTTTTTTCTAAGAAGGGCAGCATCTCTCAGGCAATGAATATTTTTCTCTCCTGTTTATTTGGGAAATGGAGTAGTGGAAGAATTTTTGACAAGTGAAAAATTGGCAAATAAATATTTTTTTTTATTTCACACTCTCTTAGACTTATAGGCAATTAGATCTGAAAGGGACCTGATGAACTAGTATATCACCTTCATTTTACAAGTGAAGAAACTGAAGTCCATACAACTATGTGACTTGTTCAAAGCCCCATTGTACCTGTCCATTTTTATGGAGGACTACTTAACCAATCTGAGAAGGGTTTCATGTGCCATTTTTCCCTCCCCAAAGTGAATTCCTTGCCTGCTTTAGGTTCTGATTATATTATTCCCTGTTTTCTAATAGTTCAAAATGAAAGTGGTCTAAGGGAAGTAAAAGAACATTGAGTATTGAATTTCTTTATTACCTTCACTATCTTTAAAAGCTTAAGGCTTTTTCTGATTTCTCTAGCTACTAGCTAGCTTTGCTTTGTATTATGTATATAGTTTGAATTAACTTATCTATGTACATTTCATTTCTCCATTGAGAATAGGGGCTGTTTCATTTTTGTCTCTGAATGCTTAATATCCAGTTCAGTACTGGCTTTATAATAGGTATTTAATAAATACTTATGAATTCACATGAATTCCTGACTTTAAGTAAAAGTCACTATGCCTTTCAAGCTACATACCATTGAGAAACTCAAATCTAGGTTAGTCCTGATATTTAATGATGTGCTGGTGAGTCTGTCTGCCTTCAGAACACAGTTGTTATCAGAAAGATGCACTGTGACTGGAGGAAGTTCAGAGAAGAGCTATAAAAATAATTAAGTGTCTGCAAACTTTGATTTATAAGGTGATACCAAGAGAGAATTAAATAACTTTAGTTTGGCTCAGTTACAGATCTACACATCTCTGAAACAGTACAGATTAGGAAACTGGGAGAGAGTCAAGAGGAATAATGAAGACAGGAGAAACTATAGATAAGTATCATAAACTTCTGGATGTCTATAACCTTTTAGATTGTGAAAAGCTCTTCAGAGACGTGCAAAATCCTGGACAACATTTGTTGGCTAAGTGTGAACCAGTCTAAAATATCTTTCATTTATTGCAATTATATCCCCAATTGTACATCCCAAGTATAGTACCAAAAACACACTAGATTTTTAATAAATGCTTGTTAATTGATTTATCCCCAATGCCTAGCTTATAGTAGGTGCTTCATAAATATTGGATTGATTATTTGGGAAGAGTGGTACAGCTGCCCAAGTGCCCACTGAGCTAGAAAACTGCCATGTTGACTGTCTATGATTTAAATGTAGAAATAGAGTTGTTAAGTAGTAGCAAGAGTTTAAGATCCTATAAAATTTTGATTTATTATTTAATCTGGCTATTTAATCATTTTCTGTAGAACAACAACCATTGGCTACATCCCGAGCCCTAAGGCTTCCCCTGAACTACTGAAGAAAAGACTTCAGTAATATCATTATAACCATAGAACCATAGATCTAGCCTCGGAAGGGATCTCAGAGGCCATGTAGTTCAACCTTCACTTTACAATTAAGGAAAAGGGAAATTGAGTGACGTGTTCAAACTCAATCAGGCAATAATTATGGGAGATGGGATTTAAACCCACTCTATCACATCAACACACAGAGAGATAAAACCACCAAGATGTAAAATGTTTATTTTCTCTCTTCCTAGCCACATTGATTTTTTAAAATGTTTATAATGGCAAAACTTTCTCTTTTTTTATCCTCTTCACACCTTCATCCCACATAGTAGGCACACAATAAGTATTTGGTGAATGAATAAATGAATTAATGAATGAAAGAACACCCAAAGAATAGGACTAATTGCAACCATCCTTAAAAAGTGAACTTTTTATTGATGTGTGAATGTTTTTGTGTATATTATCTTTCTTTTTCCTGTTTTATATGACACAATAAAAAGGGGATAAGTTGTTGAAGGAATTTTTTAAAAGATGTTTCACATTGACTAAATTCCCCTGGAGACCACTTCCTCCTTAATTTCTCCTGGAGGCTATGCAGCTAGTCCCGTATGAGAGGTTATTTTTTCAGAGCTCTGGCTGACGTTAAGAAGAACTAGTTAATCCTCTTGTAGCACTTTAAAAGTGTTTTCTGTTTAATATGAAGGCCTGGAGGGGAGCTCCAATCCTAGGGATTCTACAAGGCATTTTGATGCTCTGCTTTCTATCTGTTTTCTTGCAACTCAGTTGAAGAAAGGAGGTTTATTTTCTTTAGTAGACAACAGGATCTTCTCAATGGATGGTGGACTCATTGATGGAGCATCTCTATCCAATGGAACATTCACCATCCCAACCATGTACCTTCTCATCCCTGTCAGTTTTGTCCATGGCATTCCCTAAGGCTCCAGCTTACATTCAGGGATCCTTCCTTTGTACCTTTATTTTCTCTGGGTACTAGTGGTATACTTGGATCATTCACCTGCTGCCTCTCACTTTCACTACATGATCAGTCTAGCTACTTTACCAGTTTTACATTTCATGGATGACAAAGCTTTTATTGCTTCTCACTTTCAGGTCATTATTAGTAATATACAGCAATCTACTTCCATTTACAATATGTCTCTCATCAGTCTCTCTCTCTCTGTCTCTGTCTCTGACTGTCTCTCTGTCTCTGTCTCTGACTCTCTCTCTCTCTCTCTGTCTCTCTCTTTCTCTGCCTTTCTGTCTCTCTCTCTCTATTTCTCTTTCCTTGTCTCTTTTCCATCTTGTCTCTGTCTCCATCTCTGTTTCTATCCTTCTCTCTCTCTCTCTTCACTCTCTTCACACTCTCTCTCACTCTTTCTTTTCTCTCCCCCCTCTCTCTGTCTTTCTGTTTCTGTCTCTCTTTGTCTCTCTTTTTCTGTCTCTTTCTGCCTCCCTATCTCTGTCTCTCTGTTTCTTTCTGTCTCTGTCTCTCTATTTCTCTCTCTGTCTCTGTTTCTCTTTGTCTCTCTGTTTCTGTCTCTCTTTGTCTCTCTGTTTCTGTCTCTCTCTGTCTCCATGTCTCTGTCTCTCTGTTTCTCTCTGTCTCTCTGTTTCTTTCTCTCTGTGTGTCTGTTTCTCTCTCTCTCTCTCTCTCTCTCTTCTCTCTCTCTCTCTCTCTTCTCTCTCTCTCTCTCTTCTCTCTCTGTCTCTCTGTCTCTCTCTCTCTATTTCTCTTTCCTTGTCTCTTTTCTCTCTGTATCTGTCTCCATCTCTGTTTCTATCCTTCTCTCTCTCTCTCTCTCTCTCTCTCTCTCTCTCTCTCTTTTTCTTTCTCTCTCTCTTCACTCTCTTCACACTCTCTCTCACTCTTTCTTTTCTCTCCCCCCCCCCTCTGTCTTTCTGTTTCTGTCTCTCTTTGTCTCTCTTTTTCTGTCTCTTTCTGCCTCCCTATCTGTCTCTCTGTTTCTTTCTGTCTCTGTCTCTCTGTTTCTCTCTCTGTCTCTGTTTCTCTTTGTCTCTCTGTTTGTGTCTCTCTTTGTCTCTCTGTTTCTGTCTCTCTCTGTCTCCATGTCTCTGTCTCTCTGTTTCTCTCTGTTTCTTTCTGTCTCTGTCTCTCTGTTTCTCTCTCTGTCTCTGTTTCTCTTTGTCTCTCTGTTTGTGTCTCTCTTTGTTTCTCTGTTTCTGTCTCTCTCTGTCTCCATGTCTCTGTCTCTCTGTTTCTCTCTGTTTCTCTGTTTCTTTCTCTCTGTGTGTCTGTTTCTCTCTCTCTCTCTCTCTCTCTCTCTCTCTCTCTCTCTCTCTCTCTCTCACACACACACACACACACACACACACACACACACACACACACACACCTCACTGAAAACACTCTGAAGTATCCCAAGGCTTGCTACAATCAGCATATTATCCACAAACAGAGGCATTTGAATGACCTCATTACCTTTAGGAATTTCTCTTTCATTTGAACTCAGTGTGGGGCATCCTTTTTTACAGTAGCAAGTATCATTAATGAGCCTCTTTTCTGTTTTACAATTTATTTGATGATAATTAAAGATTAATTGATAATGGATTGTTTTGATTTTTAATATATAATAGAGAGGAACCTGGTGTAGTACATATAGAAAGATCTGAGTTGAATCTTGCCAAACATTTTCTATCTGTGTAACTTGGTCAATCACTTAACCTTTATGGGCTTCAGTTTCCTCAAGTGAAAAATGAGGGAGTTGGACTCAATGACCCTTCAGGTCCCTTTCAAGTCTAAATCAATGATACTGTTGATGAGGTTAATGGCAGTTCAGAGAGTTGTGAGAATCCCCTTCTGATTGGCATAGGTCCTTCGTGAAAGAATTTACAAACCCAAAATATTGAATGGCAAAAGGGAAATTTATTGTTAGATGAAAAGTCAGCTTTGCTAGGAGACTGACTTCCGAGTGGCAAAGTCCTGTTAGGGAAATGTAGGCTGGCACTGAGAAGGAAATGTCTTCCCAGTGGGCAGGAGTCCTAGCAGATACGGCAAAGAGACAAAGCATGCTGCTTTGGACATTCTGCAAAGAAGTGAGTTTAGAAATATCCTTTATAGAAATCTGAGGCTCAGATTTTAGGTTGAAAAGAAAGCCAAAGTCCCCAGGCCTAGATGTTAGTCAATATAAGGTCCAGATCTCCAATTGTATGGAAATCACTTTTAAGGCTTCCTGAATGAGGATCTGGCTACCCATGGGGGGGGGGGGGAGAGGAGTGATGTGTGTGTGTGTGTGTGTGTGTGTGTGTGTGTGTGTGTGTGTGATTTGCCTTAGAAAAGGCCCAGTCAGGAGGATATGCTCTCTCTCATAGACTCTCTGGAGTCCAGGAGGCTAGGAATCAAAGGGGACAAAATTTCAGAGATTTTATTTTACAAATCAAAAAGGGCCAGTTTTTAAAAAAAGTATACCCACATCACTATGAACAACTTTAAACATGTGTAGATAATTTTTAAAAATCAGTGCATTCTCATAATCTCCTTCCCTTTTTCTCCCTGGTCATCATGGCATCATAAGAAAATAATTCCTTGAATCTTCCCAGTTTTGGAATCATGAATATCCTGAACCTATATTTAGAACAAAGTATAATTATGCTGTCTCCTTTTTAAGGAGATTAGGACAGCACGGAGCTAGGAGGAACAAGGGGGACAACTGATGCCTTAGGCAGCATGGAATAGGCTTTCGCCTGCAATAAGGCTATCATAGAAGAAGCAGAGTGACTAACTGCACTGTTTTTAGCCTGTTTATATGTACCAAAGAGTAGCAAGGGAGCTGGTGCACGGTGACTGACGATCCAAGGGAATTAGCTTGTAATTATTGGTGACAGAGCAGTCTGTGGAATTAGGCCAGGTGAAGGTGTAGAGAAGAGCAGTGCAGCTGGGGCCAGGGTTTCTTTTTGTCGTCACTGTGACATATGAGAAGGTGTGTCTGGGTGCATGGAGTGGGTTGTTCCAGAGTCTTCACAATCGGCACCGAATTGGAGAAGCAAGAAATGATTTATGAAAGTTGTATTTGTCATTCATTGTCTATCTGGAGCCATTTGAGATTGATTTTGATTTTTGCAGCTATAAGAGTATGCTGTTGGAACTGGTATTTCTAAGAATAAATAAGATTCATATTCTGTTACTGAGACTGCCCAGGTTTTAACTAACCTTACAATCTCTAAATAAGAATCTGCTCCAATATTCTCATACAATAACTATAAGATAGTCTTATGGACAATTGTTTTTCTTCAATGACTTATGCACATACGGGTTTCCTTGAGGAATGGGGGCTATGCTTATTAAGTATACACTTCACTCAGACACATACTACCTACTTTCAAGATCATTGTTCAGAAATCAAAATGGAAATCTATCAAAATTATTTCTAGTGTGATGGATTCCCTTGGTAGTTTGTGAAGCCTATGGCTTCTTTCTTAGAATAATGTTTTTAAATTCATAAAGTAAAATACATAGGATTACAAAGAAAACCAGGTATGTTGAAGTACAAGTTCACTGACCCAAAGCTAAGAACTTTTGCAATAATAAAATTTAACTTTTATTAAACAGCTTTGAAAATCCAGCCTATACTTTGACTCATGTAATTAGGAAGGGATTGGACTCTATTTTTCTGAGAAAGCTCAAGTTTTGAAAATTTTGGGGGCAGCTAGATGGTACAGTGGATAGAGTGGCGGCCCCAAAGTCAGGAGGACCTGAGTTCAAATCTGACTTCAAACACTTAATACTTCTTAGCTGCACGATCCTGGGCAAATCACTTAACCCTAATTGCCTCAGGGGGGAAAAAGAAATTTTTGGACCTTCTGAAATATTAGCTGTAATATTACCTCATATTACTCTTTTGTTCCAATTAGAAACTGTGGTTATTTAGAAACTGTAGTTATTGAATTGATTATAAACAACATCAATAAAACATCACTTTAATCCTATTTTGTAATTGTGGTAAAATAATAGTTACATTTAAGAATGGCATTTTCCCAATAATTATTTGTATCAAATAAAGAAGAAAATTCAATTAATCCACATCCCAGAAAGTGGTAGGACAATGGAGACAATAAATGGGGGGAGAGAATCTTTCAAGACTTTCATTACAAAAATTCAAAGGAGAAAAGAGCAGCTGTGATCAATCAAGTATGCATAAAGGATGTCTTGCTGGAAGCACCACAGTTTTAACAGAATTGAGGGACAAAATCTTAAGATTATCTGAAAGGGAAGAGGGTGGTGAATATTGGACAAAAAATCTGAGCTGTGAGTAATCTGAGAGGAGATAGAATAGACTGATGAAAAGGATTTGAAAATAGGGGACCTACATTCAAATATTGTTTAGGTCACTACCATGTACAAATTACTTAGTCTTCTTGGGATTGTTTTCTTATCTGTAAAATGAGATCTTATGATCTCTCTCATCATAGGAAACTCTTGTTTGGAATGTCTCTCCATTGATGCTACACTCTTCTATTATTTATCAGGCATTGTGCTAAGCACAAGGAATACAACTATGAAAAAAGAAATTTTTCTTCAAAGAGTATTTTCCCCCCAATTACATGTCAAGACCATTTTTACATCTTTTCTTCTCCCCCCTCCCTCCTCCCCAAGGCAATGGGGTTAAGTGATTTGCCCAGGGTCACACAGCTAGGAAGTGTTAAGTGCCAAATCAAATTTGAACTCAGGTCCTCCTGACTTCAGGGCTGGCGCTCTATCCACTGCACCATCTAGCTACCTCCTTAGCAACCATTTTTACAAGACGTTGAGTTCCACATTTTTATTCCTCCCTCCCTCCCTTCCTCCCTTCTTCCTACCCTCTTCTAAAAATTGTAGGCAATTTGATAGAGATTATACATGTGCTATCATGTAAAATATACTTCCATATTAGTCACAGTTGTGAAAGAAGAAACATATCAAAAGGGGGAAAAACACAAAAGAGAATAAAGTAAATTATGCTTCCATCTGCATTGAATCCATTTATCTGGATGTAGATAAAAATTTTTTTTGTGAGTTGTTTGTACTTGTTTTGGATCATTGTGCTGCTGAGAAGAGTTGAGTTATTCAGCTAGTCATCACAAAATGTTGCTGCTACTGTCTATGATGTTTTGCTAGTTCTGCTCATTTCATTTAGCATGAATTTGTACAAATCTTTCCAGGTTCTTCTGAAATGTGCCTGTTTATCATTTCTTAATTGCATAGTATTCCATTACATTCCACAGCTTGTTCAGTTTTTCACCAATTGATTGGCATCCTCTTCAGTTTTCAATATTTTGCCACCCTAAAAAAGGGCCACTATAAATATTTTTGTACATATAGGTTCCTTTCCCCTTTTTAAATACAGACCTATTAGTAGTATTGCTGGATCAAAGGATCATTGCTCTTTGGGCATAATTCCAAATTGCTTTCCAGAATGATTGGGTCAATTCACAGTTTCACCAACAATGCATCAGTGTCCCAATTTTCCCATATCCTCTCCAACATTTATAATTTTCCTTTTTTTCTAATATTAGCCAATCTGATAGATATTATATGGTACTTCAGAATTGTTTTAATTTGCATTTTTTTAATCAAAAGTGATTTAGACTAGAACTTTTTCATATGCCTATAGCTTTGATTTTTTCATCTAAAAACTATTTGTTCACATATTTTGACTATTAAAAATTTGGGGAATGGCTTGTATTCTTTGATTCAGCTTTATTTGACTCAATTCTTTATATATTTGAGAAATAAACTCTTTATCAGATATACTTGCTATAAAGATTGTTTTTCAGCTTTTTGCTTTCCTTCTAATCTTGGTTGCATTGGTTTTGTTTGTACAAAGGCTTTTTATTTTAATATAATCAAAATTATCTATTTTACATTTAAGAATGCCTATAACTCAATTACTCCTTTGAGAATTTAGAGCTATACCTCTTGGTATTTATAGGTATATTATTAATATTGTTTCTGTTTTATGGGAGAGTTTATCCCATTCACATTCAGTTATGATTACTGTACATTCCTTCCATTCAATTTTTACTCCTGTTTGTTCTTTCTCTCCTTTCACCTTTTTGTCTCCCTTGATAATAAGGCTTCTATTTACCATTTCACCCAATCTTCCCTCCCTTCTTTTAATCTTCCCACCTTTTTTCTTAATCCCTCCTACTTCCCTGTTGGTAAGATATTTCTACATTCAACTGATTGTATATATTATTCCCTCTTTGAGTCAATACAGATGAGAGTAAAGTTCAAGCAATACTTATCACCTACCTTCCCATCTTTCCCTCCACTATAATAGGTCTTTATGAAAAACAAGTTATCCCATTCTACCTCTTTCTTCCTTCTGCACCTAGTGTACATCTCATTCTCATCTCTTAATTATTTTTAATGTTATTTCTTCAAATTATACCTACCCTGTTTATGTATAGTTCTTCTAACTGTACCTATTAGTAATATACTTTAAAAATATTTGTCATTTTTATTTTCCCCAGTTACATGTAAAACAACTTTTTTATTGCTCTAATTTCCTCTTTTTTATTATGTTATGGCTTTTTATTTACAAGATATATACATAGGTATTTTTTCAGCATTGACAATTGCAAAACCTTTTGTTTCAACTTTTCCCCTCCTTCTCCCCACCCCTTTCCCCAGATGGTAGGTTGATCAATACATGTTAAATATGTCGAAGTATAAGTGAAATACCATATATGTATACATGTCCAAACAGTTATTTTGCTGTATAAGAAGAATCGGACTTTGAAACAGTGTACAATTAGCCTGTGAAGGAAATCAAAAATGCAGGCAGACAAAAATAGAATTGATTAGAAAAATTAGAAAATAGAATAGATTAGAAAAATAGAATAGAATAGATTGGGAATTCTATGTAATGGTTCATAGTCATCTCCCAGAGTTCTTTCACTGGGTGTAGCTGGTTCAATTCATTACTGCTCTATTGGAACTGATTTGGCTCATCTCAGTGTTGAAGAGGGCCACGTCCATCAGAATTGATCATCATATAGTATTGTTGTTGAAGTATATAATGATCTCTTGGTCCTGCTCATTTTACTCAGCATCAGTTCATGTAAGTCTCTCCAGGCCTTTCTGAAATCATCCTGCTGGTCATTGCTTACAGAACAATAATATTCCATAATATTCATAAACCACAATTTATTCAGTCATTCTCCAATTGATGGGCATCCACTCAGTTTCCAGTTTCTAGCCACTACAAAGAGGGCTGCCATAAACATTCTTGCCCCTTCCCTTCTTTAAAATCTCTCTTGGGATATAAGGCCAATAGAGACACTGCTGGATCAAAGGGTATGCAAAGTTTGATAACTTTTTGAGCATAATTACAAATTACTCTTCAGAATGGTAGTATTAATTCACAAGTTCACCAATAATGCATTAGTGTCACAGTTTTCTCACATCCCCTTCAACATTTATTATTGTCATACAATTTTAAAGAATTACAAGTATCATCTCCTCATGTAGGGATATATATTTCTTTTCCCTATTTACTTGTTTATGTTTCTCTTGAGTTTTGATATCAAACATCACATTTTTGGTTTAATTCTGGTTTTTTCCTTATGAAAACTTGAAGTCCTTCTATTTCATTGAATAAGCACTTTTTCCCCTTGATGTATAATGCTTAATTTTATAGATGAATGATTCTTGGTTGTATTCCTAGCTCCTTTACATTCTGGAAAATTATATTCCATGACCTTTGATCTTTTAGCATAGTAGTTGCTCAATTCTGTATAATTCTAATTATGGCTCCTGAATAATTTGAATTCTTTCTTTCTGGCCACTTGCAGTATTTTTTCCTTGACCTGAGAGTTCTAAAATTTATCTGTAATGTTCTTTAGAGTTTTTATTTTGGGATCTCTTTCCTGAAGTGATCAGTGGTTTCTTTCAATATCCGTTTTGCCTTCTGGTTCCAGGATATCAGGGCAGTTTTTCTTGATAATTTTCTGAAAGATGTCTTCCATGTACTCCTTTTGATTATGGTCATCCAGTGATTCTGATATTGTCTCTCCTGAATCTATTTTCCAGATTAGTTGCTTTTCCCATGAAGTATTTTACATTTTCTTCCATTTTTTTCATTTTTTGAATTTGTTTGATTGAATCATAATGTGTTAATAGAGTCATGAGCTTCTATTTGCCCAGTTCTAATTTTTAAGGAGTTGTTTTCCTCAATTAGCTTTTTACTTTCTTTTCTATTTGGCCAATTGCTTTTTGTATCTCTTTTTCCTTTTGGCCAATTCTACTTTTTAAGCAGTTGTTTTCTTTTTTCAATCTGTTGAGTCCTCTTTCTTTCTTTCTTTTTTTAATAATTATAATTTCTTATTGACAGAACTCATGCCTGGGTATTTTTTTTTTTACAATATTATCCCTTGCACTTACTCTGTTCCGACTTTTCCCCTCCCTCCACCCCCTCCCCCAGATAGCAAGCAGTCCTATACATGATAAATATTGTTGACTCCTTTTTCATAATTTTCCTGTATCACTCTCATGTCTTTTCCCAAGTTTTCTTCTACCTTTCTTATATGATTTTTCCATGAGTTTGTTCTGGGCTTGAGACCACTTCCTGTTTTTCTTTAGGGTTTTGCATATAAGTGTTTTGACACTGTTGCCCTTTTTTGTTTAGATATTGTTATCTTCTTCTGAATTTGTATATTGATTTTTTTCTGTCATTATAATAACTTTCTATGGTCAGATTCTTCTTTTTCTTCTTCTTCTTCTTCTTCTTCTTCTTCTTCTTCTTCTCCTTCTTCTTCTTCTCCTTCTTCTTTTCTTTTTTGTTTTTGGCTCAGCTATTTTGATCTTTTTCCTTTCTTTTAAATTTCTTCTTCTTCTTCTTCTTCTTCTTCTTCTTCTTCTTCTTCTTCTTCTTCTTCTTCTTCTTCTTCTCCTCCTCCTCCTCCTCCTTCTCCTTCTTTTTCTTTCTTTTTTGTTTTTGACTCAGCTATTTTGATCTTTTTCCTTTCTTTTAAATTTGATCTTTGCTCCAGGGGCACTGTCTCAGACTATTTGTGTAAGTTCTGATTCTTTACCCACAAGGGACCCTCATGTCTGGTGCTATGCTGAAGGGGTGGAGTGGGAGTCTTTGGTACTGCTGGAGGCCTGAGACTGATTGGGTACTTCTGTGTTTCCCTGGGTTTACACAAAAGCACATGGAGGTCGCCTATTTTCCAGGGGCTACACTGAAATTTGGCAACTATATAATATCAAGAGATCTAAATCAGGGGTGGCTAATCTTTTTTGCATCATGTACCTCTCTGGCAGTTTGAGGAAGCCTATGAACCCCTCCTCAGAGTAATGTTCTTTAAATGTATGAAATGAAATACATAGAATTACAAAGAAAACAAAAAGTGTGTTAAAAGAAAGATATACTTCTTTTTCTATTTAAGTTCATAGACCTCTTGAAATCTATTGACAGACCCTTGAGGTTCTGTCGAATTAATGTTAAGACTAGAGGAAGGTTTGTAGAATATTAGGTAATCTCCTTCTCCTGTGAGAAATATGGGAATGCATAGACAAGAATTGCATAGGATGAGAAGACATGAATTAGTTGTAATATGTCCATTTGGAAGGAATACCTACATGAATGAGATCACAAATTCCTTGAAATATCAAAGTTCTAATTCTGAAGTTACATATTAATCCCCCACTGCCTTTGAGGCTATCTCTTTAGAGTAAAGAATAAAAAAATACTCCTCAAAGATAAGAATCTTGCGTGAAGAATCCATCTGAGCTTTAATCAAAAGAATCCAAGGATAGATTGCCACCTATTTAATCAGGGCAATGAGCCCTAAGAGGTCTTGGACACTACCCAAATACCATCCTCCCCCTCTCTCCCTCCCCCCCCCCCATTCCCCCAGCCAAGAGGAAGATAAAGAATATGGTTCCATGGCCATAGAAGAGGAATTCCACGGAAATGTTGGCTTTGTTTTACCTGGTAAGAACAATATAGTACGTCTACCATTGCGTTTGATATTCAGTGCAGTATAGGGACTCTGCCAAGATTTGATTATATAATGAAATTCTGCCAAAAATAGCCCTATTCTGTGCCATGGCATCATTCATAAAATGAGACTATTTCCTGAAGTCCTTATACCAGGTACACAATTATCTTTTAGGGGCTCTCAAAGGCAAACCAAGCTTATTCTGAAATCTGTTTTACGGACTCCAGATATTCAAGCAAGCACTATGGTACCAAAAAACTCCTGAGGTTACTAAGATGTAACATCCTATACACATTACCTATAATGACTTTTAGAAATTGTGACTTTTCAGTTTTAATTCTGACGTTAGTGTTCATGTCTTGATCATAAAATAAATAACAGGCCATGTTATACATTATATTAGATTGGGAGTTCTTACCTTGAGGTCTATGAAATTAAAAACATTTTTTTCATCACTATTTCAATATAATTGGTTTTCTCTGTAGTCGTAAGTATTTTATTTTATGCATTTAAAAGTATACAAATAAAGGATCCATAGCTTTAAATAGATAGCCAAAAGGGGCCCATGATACACAAAAATTAAGAATCCTATATTAGATGGATGTTATAGAAAATGATGACTTATCTCCATAATACACATATATAATATATACATACACACATATATGTATGTGTATATATACACATACACATATATATGTACATATGTACACACACACATATATATACATGTGTGTGTATATAAACTTTCCATATGAAGAATATGCTTCTTCCCCAATGAATAACCTAAACATGTAACAGGATTAATTTCTTTTACTTCAGAAATAATATGTAGCAGAAATTATCCAATGTAAATAACACATCCCATCTGTAATTTTTTTTCTGAAAAAAAAAGAAGCAAAAAAAGAGAACATTCATCTGGAACCATCAGGGATTTTTGAAATGATACAGAGAAAAATAGCTGCATAAGAAAGATTTGGAACAGGTTTGTAAAATTTTTGCTTTTACCAGATCTGTGAATTTACTGGCATAACAAATTCCCAATGGGAAAAACTTGCTAATCAAATGCAAATCTTATGTGCTTATTAGTCTTAAATAATTGCCTAACTCAAGTGAGGTTTCGAGGGTCAAATAGGCAGTGTATGTCAAAGGAGGGACCTGGAACCTGGCTTGTTCTGATTGTAGGTCAAACTCACTATATATCTTGCCCCATGCTATGGAATTCTTTTTTTTTCTTTAAAAAAAAGTATTTAATTTTCTTCCCATTACAAACACACACACATAAACAATGTCAACATTCCTTTTTTTCAGATTTTGAGTTTCAAACTCCTTTCTCTCTTCACCTCAATGACATAGCCATGTAAAATATATTTCCATGTAAGACATGCTGTGGAAAAACACAAAGACCAAAAACAAAAACAAAAACAAAAAACACCTATCGAAATATTTTCAAGCAAATATTATAAACTTCTCCATTCTCCTCCTTGTCTCATTATTACCTGCTTCTGTTGGTTGGAAGGTTACCCTACCACCATTACCATAACAAGATATCAGATTTATGATAAATTGAAGGTACCAACCCAGAGTTCCCTAACCTGTGCCTTTGGAAAGAGTTTTCTGAAGACCTTTTCATTGTAATAAATTATTTAAAGACATTGGTAGATTTTCATGGAATTGTTCAGTCTTTATGATGGAAGAAATCTTATATAAGTTATATACATTGGATATAAGTCATCCAATCTTCAGCAACATCCTCATATATTTTTGTCATTATATTATAGAATCCTGTCTGGGATCACTGAGCCTCAGGAAGACCTATCAACCTTCCCCTTTTTTAAACTTTGTCTTCTCCTCTGGTCTAAGCCTCTCAGAGCTCATTCAGCTTATAATAATAGGCTACTCACAAGGCTTGGATAAGTTGAGTTATTGACTATTCCATCCAGGAAACTGGAAACCATCAGATCTTACTGTTGGTTCTGTTCCCCTGACACTATTATCTGACCTGTTAAGGTAACCTAAAGACCCTTGGACCTTGTCATCTGTTCTGCTACTACATCTTTGCCATTTTTAGATCTTTCATTTGGCTTTTAAATTATTTTTCTTTTAGATTATTGTCTTTCCTGATTAGGATGGAAGTTCCTTGAGAATCAAGTCTGTCTTTCTTTCTTTGTAGTGCTTAGACTAATGCTTGGTACATAGTGAGCACTAATATGTGTGCTTCCTCCCTTCTTCCCTCCCTTCTTCCCTCCTTCCTTCCCTTCCTCCCTCCCTCCTCCTTTTCCTCCCCCTTTTCTTCCTCCCCCTCCTCTTCCTCCTCCTCCTCCTCCTCCTCCTCCTTCTTTTTCTCTCTCTCTTCCTTTCTCTCTCTCTCTCTCTCTCTCTCTCTCTCTCTCTCTCTCTCTCTCTCTTTCTCTCTCTCTCTCTCTCTCTCTCATCTCTGTCTCTATCTCTTCCTCCCCCTTCCCTTCCTTCTTTCTTCCCTTCCTTCTGTTGGAATCCTTACTAACTGCTAAGTAATTAGAGTTGATCTAATCTTACAAGAAGATGTTTTGGGCAGAACCTGAAACAAGGTACTAAGTAGAACTACCCATAATCCCTCTCTCTGGAAGGAGCATAAATAGGCCAATGGGCCAGTCGGAGAGTTCGAGAGAGGAAGACGCTACAAGTCGAGATTTCACCGGAATGACATGAAGACTGGAGCTGGCTGGAGGCTGAAGAAAGCAGAGGCAGAGGCTGAAGGACCAGACCTTTGGATTTAAAGACATTTGGAGAGAGCTCTTGGAACCAAGCAGAGAGATAGGCCTCTAAGCTAACCGGGCTATATTGGATATAATAAAAGATCTGAACTTTTATCACCTGGCTGCATTTTGAGAAGAAAAAGCTCACCACATTTTGGCGCCCTGAACGTGGGACAAACAGACCCCTCAGTGGATTTCAGTGGAAAAGCTCTGATCCTGATTCAAGTGGAAAAGCTCCGATCCTGATTCAAGTGGAAAAGCCTCTGATCCTGATCCAGTGGAAAAGTCTTCTTGACCCAAAAATTAGAGTGAGTACAACAAAGAAATTTTGTTAAAAGAGTTAAAGTAGAATTTCATCTAAGATGGGACAGATATTTAGAAAACAGCCTGTTTCTGTTCAAGGAAAATGTTTAGAGAGCATTATCAAAGTTATGGAAAGCCAAGGTTTAATTATAAGTTTACAGCAAATCACTGAACTTTTACAAACTGTAAAGGACATATGTCCTTGTTTCTCTCTTGATAAGGAATTAGATCTAAATGAATGGAAATTGGTTGGAGACGATCTTTGTCAATTCTATGATAAAAATGGGCCTAACTCAATAATTAATACATATAATGTAATACAATTGGCTATAAGAAGTTATTTAAGTGATAGAATGATGAAAAGGAAAGTACAGGAGGAAGAAATGCCAACTTTACTAGGTGAAAAGGAGGATGAATCAGATGAGAATGATACTTCACAGCAGGAGGAATTAGGTGATTTCACATCTCATGACCCTCCCCCCACAATTAACCCTTCATGGGTGGAACAAGGGGGAGGGAGAGAGACAGAAACACAGTCAGCTTCTCCTGTAAAGCAGAATTTAACAAGATTAGAAAAAGCATTAATTAAAGCAAAAAATGAAGGAGATCCTGTGATTGAAGAGCTCAACTCCTCAGGTCAAAAAGAGAGAAAATACACTCCTTTTAATTTGGGAAAAATTAAAGATTTGAAAAAGGGTTGCACTCTTTATGGGCTACATCATCTTATGTGAAGATGTTACTGGATAATTTGTCTTATGAAATCCTAACCCCGAATGACTGGAAATCCATAGTGGAAACTTGTCTAGAACCGGGACAAAATTTATTGTGGCTTTCGAGTTTCATGAATTATGTAGGATTCAAGCCCAACACAATAGGCAAACAGGAGCTATTGTACAAGTTGCTTTTGACCAACTAGCTGGTGAAGGTCAGTATGCAGAGAGCTCAGAACAGATTTATTATCCCATAACAGTATATGAGCAAATTTCTAAGGCTGCAATAAAAGCTTGGAATTCTCTCCCTGGACAGAAAGATGGAAATAATGCTTTCACAAAAATAGAGCAAGGTCCCAATGAACCTTTTGGAGATTTTGTGGGACGTTTACAAACAGCTGTAATAAGAACCATTGGAGACAATGCAGCAACAGAAATAATGACTAGACATTTGGCTAAGGAAAATGCCAATGAGATTTGCAAGAGAATTATATGGGGGCTAGACAAAAATGCTCCTTTAGAAGAAATCATTAGACGCTGTGCCACAGTGGACATAAATGCTTATTATGCTCAAACTATGATGAACATGGAAAGACAAGGTCCTTCTTGGCAGAGGAATTCTAGAGAAACTCGTCGATGTTTTCAGTGCGGAAAAATTGGACATTTGAGAGCTCATTGTAGATATGGAGATAGAGTGAGAAGACAGGGTGAGAGAAAACCCAAAACCCCATGTCCAAAATGTAACCGAGGCTTTCACTGGCCTCTAAATGTATATTGACCCAGAGGAATGAGAGGCAGGGCCCAGCTCTAAAGTATCAATCAAAGGACAGGTGGGGCATGATAGCAGCTGAGGTTACACCCAGAGAGACTTTAGAAATTCAGGATTCTGATGTCATCAACCAACAGAAAAGCAATCAGGATTACAGTTGGGAAGAATACAGGCCTTTTAAGACAACAAGACAATATCCAATGCAAACAGCTCCAATGTAATTACCAGATGATGAGGAGAAATCCCAAAAGTGGTAAACAGAAGAGAATTAGATAGGTTAACTGCTTGGGGAAGAGGATCTGCTTATATTTCCACAGGTGGAAAAGGAATCAGATGGCTAACAATGAGACTGTCAAAAGAACTTTAAAATCTTCAGCTTTCAGTTCCTGAAAAACCAGCAAGAATCACTGGATTCCCTGAGATGAAAAATTGTTGATGAGACTTTTGCAGTACTTCAGAGCTTACAGGAATTATTAGATTCCTGGTGCATGAACTAATGGACAATGGATTCCTTATCGACTATTTCTAGGACTTATGGACATTTGTAAATTTTCAGGTCGATTTATGTTGTTACATTACTACTAGCCTGTGTTATATTACTATGGGCTTATGTATTTTAAGCAATTGCAAGAATCACTGGATTTCTTGAGATGAAAGATTGTTGATGAGACTTTTGCAGTAGTTAAATTTTCATGTTGATTCATGTTATTTGTTACATTACCACTAGCCTGTGTTATATTGCTGTGTGCTTTTGTAAATTATGTATAATGCCTCCCATATTGATGGATTTATGTATACCATGTATATCTGTTACAAAGTTCTGGCCCATATTGATGGATTTATGTGTACCCCTTCAGAAACCCACTAACCTGATTAGATTTCCTATTCCCTTTGGTGTTTTCATCTAACAAAAGAAAGGGGGAGATGTTGGAATCCTTACTAACTGCTAAGTAATTAGAGTTGATCTAATCTTACAAGAAGATGTTTTGGGCAGAACCTGAAACAAGGTACTAAGTAGAACTACCCATAATCCCTCTCTCTGGAAGGAGCATAAATAGGCCAATGGGCCAGTCGGAGAGTTCGAGAGAGGAAGACGCTACAAGTCGAGATTTCACCGAGTGAAGAGTGGAGCTGGCTGGAGGCTGAAGAAAGCAGAGGCAGAAGCTGAAGGACCAGACCTTTGGATTTAAAGACATTTGGAGAGAGCTCTTGGAACCAAGCAGAGAGATAGGCCTCTAAGCTAACCGGGCTATATTGGATATAATAAAAGATCTGAACTTTTATCACCTGGCTGCATTTTGAGAAGAAAAAGCTCACCATATCCTTCCTTCCTGATTTCTTTCCTTCCTCCCTTTCTTCATCCAATCTTGTTTGGAAATTTCTGCATGGTGCATCAGTGGAATAATTTAGGTACATAAGACCATAGTAGTAAATGACCATAATAATCTAGTGTTTGATAAACTCAAAGACCCCCAGATTCTGAAATAGGAACTTAATATTTGACAAAAATTGCTGGGAATACTGGAAAACAATGTGGCAAAAACTAGGTGTAAACCAATATTTTACATTATATACCAAGATAAGGTCAAAATGAGTAGACATAAAGGATAATACTACAAGTAAATTAGGAGAACAAGGAATAGTTTACCTACCAGATCTAAGAAGGAGAAAATTTGTGATCAAATAAGAGAATAGAGAGCATAACAAAATGTAATGTGGATTATTTTGATCATATTAAATTAAGAAGGTTTTGCACAAACAAAACCAATACAGCTAGGAGAAAAAAAATTTACATCTGATATTTCTGATAAAGGCCTCATTTCTCATATATAGAGAGAACTGAGTCAAATTTATAAAAATACAAGCCATTTCCCAAATGATAAATGCTCAAAGGATATTAAGAAGCAATTTTCAGACAAAGAAATCAGTTATCTATGTCATTAAAATGCTCTAAATCACTATGGATTAGAGAAGTGCAAATTAAAATAACTCTGACCACCTCACACTTATCAGATTGGTTAATATGACAGAAAAGAAAATGAAAAAAATTGGAGAGAATGTGGGAAAATTGGGATATTAACGCATTGTTGAAGAAGTTGTGAACTGCTATAAATATTTTTGTATATGTAGATTCTTATCAAAGAGTATACACAGGGAAGCAGCTAGGTGGCACAGTGGATAGAGCAGCAGCCCTGAAGTCAGGAGGACCTGAGTTCAAATCTAACCTCAGGCACTTAACACTTCCTAGCTGTTTGACCCTGGACAAGTCATTTAACTCCAACTGCCTCAGCAAAATAAATAAATAAAGAGTATGCACAGTTTTATAGCCCTTTGGGCTTTGTTTTCCTGAATAACTGAGCCCAAAAGGCTAAAAACTGTGCATATATTCTTTGATCCAGAAATACCACTACTAGATCTATATCCCAAAGAAATCATAAAAAGAGAAAAAGCATCTACATATACAAAAATATTTATAGCAGTTTTTTGTGGTGGCAAAAAATTGGAAATTGAGAGAATGCTCAGTCAGTTTGGGAATGGCTGAACAAGTTGTGGTATATGAATGTAATGGACTATTACTGTGCTTTAAGAAATAATAAGCAAGAAGATTCCAAAAAAAATTTGGAATGACTTGCATGAACTGATGCAAAATGAAGTAAGCAGAACTAGGGAGAACATTGTACAATGATCAACTATGAATAACTTAGTTTTTTTCAGCAATACAATGATTCAAGACAATTCCAAAAGACTCATGATGGAAAATGCAAATCCATATCTAGAGAAAGAACTCATGGAGTTTGACTGCAGATAGATGCATACTATTTTCACTTTCTTGGCTTTTTCCTATGCTTCTTTTTCTTTGACCTCTTTCTTCTTTTATAATATAACTAATATGGAAATACATTTTACACGATTATACATACATAAGTTCCCTGTAGGGAGGGAGTAATAAGGGAGGAGGATAATTCGGAACTCAAAATTTTTAAAAAATGAATGTTCAAAAAAAAAAAAAAAGAAAAGAAAAAGAAAAAAATGAATGTTCAAAATTGCCTTTTTACATGTAATTGAAAAAAACCCTAATATTTAAAATATACTTTAAAAAACAACAAAACAAAGAAGGTCCACTCTATTTTGGACAGTTTTTGTTGTAAACTAGCATTTTTTTTTGTAGGAATAGGAACTAGAATTGTGATTTCACTGGTATAAGGAAATCTGATACCAATTAAAATGGGCATTTTCTCTGTATGTATGTACTTACAAGATTAGTGACGTGTCAGAGTCATCTCTAACCAGAATGTGTCAGAGACAGAATTTGTACCCAGATCTAGGATTTGAGACCAGCCTTTTATCTACTATACCAAGATGTTTTTTTTAAAGGCAGCTGAAGAATTGTCAGTTTGCTTGCCAATGGTTCTCCCCCCACTTATACTGAATTAAAAGCCTGTCTCTGTCTTCTTTCTTTGGGAGGGGGAAGGAGGTGAGGATGGAGAGACAGTTAGGGTTAAGTGATTTGCCCAAGATCATACAGCTAGTAAATATTTGAGATTGGATTTGAACTCAGATCTTTCTGCCTCCAAGGCATGCTCCATCCATGTGCCACCTTGCTGCCATCTAGCTGCTCCTTCTTTCCACACCTGCCAAGATTTCTGTTACAGGCAAAATAAGTGAATTCACTAGCAAATATGAGCAATGTTTTTAAAAAATGCCACGGGATAATTTCAATTTTGAAATAGAAGAACTCACCAAACCACTCAACTCAATCAAAATATAGGAGGTTTTGGATAAGAGTGGCCACATTTACAATCCCATACAGTTCTGGATTTGGGTCAAGGTTATCTTTGTCCCGGGGGAGAAAGGCAGGGTAGGGTTCATTTGTGGCCATTGGGAACCCTTTGACTAGGTCATTTCACAAGTGGCTCGGTTCAGCTTTCTTCCTATATAACCATTTGGAAATTCACCCTTGAATTCTCCCTAGAATTTCCACTGGGAAGCTGGCCCGCGACTTGTTTTGCATTTTATAAATGTGATAAAATAAATCCAGCTGGAAAGTGTGCTGGTGACAGAGTTCTGCCCTGAAGGTTATATTGCCTTGTTATGTTTCACCATCCATCTCCAATCTACCCCCATAAGTCATGGCAACTTGGCAAAGGATGCACCACATGGTTGCCGCAATATTTCAATAACCCATTCTTTGGAGCAAATGACCCCCAAATGGTGAATTGTGAGCAAGTAACATTTGGTGCTCATAGTTCTACAGTCAGAAGATCATGGATTTGGGGCTGCATTGTAGCCCCAGCAGGAGCTGAAGTTCAAACCCAGCTCTCCCGATTCCCAACGTACCATCCTGCCTCCCAGTATTTCATGCCTGAGAAGGATTTTTTCATATTAAAAAAGACCATTATTTAGTGTTCTTTATTAGCTTATTTATGTATTTAGAATGTACAATATAATAAGTTATATATACAGAGTCAGACAAAATTATTAGCAATTAAGACTTCACGGACACAAGCATATCCTAGTTTGGTTTTCTCTCCTCTCTCTTTTTTTTTTTTGTCCAAAACTACAATTTCTTCAGTGTTGGGAGTTCTCGGTATGGAAACTCCTTGCACGAATACAGACTGGCAACTTCTATATTATATAGTTTTCCAAGAATTGCCTGGGATTACTGAGAGGTTAAAGGATTTGCCCACAGCGAGGGTGTGTCAGAGGCAGGTTTTAAACCTAGTTCTTACTTCATCCACACTTTATCCACCATGCTGTGCTTCCTCTTCTGAGTATTTTAGCAATAATAAAATGATGGTTGTCTCCCTGGAAATGGACAAGGATAGCCAAAGGTACACTCCTCCTGGTAGATCCATCAAAGCTTCATCAATATACACTTTTTAAAGTGTTTCTACCTTCCCTTGAGTCAATGGCCTGTGGCCACAAGATGGAAGATGACAAGACTCAGGCCGGACTTATGACTGCCTAATATGATCACTGGACTTGGCCAGATATCTGAAGACAGAAATAGCAGTTTTGCCTTCTCTTCCCTATTGAAATTAATTTTTAAAAGAAGCAAACAACAAACTGCTCTTGGAGAAGAGAATGCTCATCACATATGGCATTTACCATCTAATTAAGGAAGAGGCTTTCATCATCATTAGCACGAAGCAGGGGGAAGAAGGTGAAGAGGGTGCAAGATAGGATTTCAAAGAGGAATTAAAAGGATAATTAAGTTTCACCTCAGAGTATGTAGCTCACAGGATATACAAAATACGTTCTGAAAACAGCAGCAAACAGAGACTGTAAATGGTGATATTAAATATTCAGGACCTAATTATGATCCTATCACAGTATGTTCTACTTTTACAACAGTAGAAAATTAGTTGTGAGCTTCAAGCAGACAACTGATTTCCTTCCTCCCCCCCCATGCCCAACCCCCCCACTCCGAAGCAATTGCTCAGTCATGCAACTTGTAATTTAAAAAAATATTACTTTGTAAGCTACGGAATTTGTTTTAATTTAGGAATAGCTCTAGTGAAACCTGTCATTACAGCATCTCAGCAATGAATTGTAAATTAACCCACTGGGGTGATAACTGGGACTGGCTGCCACTCTCTTTGCAATTATAGTTTTGGGAAAACTACCCTGCCAAGAACAATGTCACTTTGCTAACTTTATCTCTAAATGTTATGGCAGACAGTTGCTGTGGAAAACTTCAAATCTAAGACTTTATGGCTTTGGTTCCTATTTTGTATTTCAAATCCATATGGTTTCCATGTGCAGCTTTTTCAATACTGTTGTTTTCCTAAATCTCCATCTTCATTGGACTCTGCTGAGCCTCAACTTTGTTGATGATAGAATCAGAGAATTCCAGAGCTGGAAGTGAGCACACCCCTGTTATGGATGGGGAAACTGAGTCTCAGAGAGGTGACTATAACTAGACTGATGGAGGTTTCTAGGTTCTGATACAGTGCTTGGATTGGCTACCTTCCGATCTTTGCCTTTTCCTGATTGATTCTAAAGAGATGGAATACTGGAGGATGAAGGTCTCCAAATGTGATGTTTCTCCTTAATCAGTAAACCATCGTCTCTCCCTTGTTAAAGAGGGATACCAGAGGCTTGCTGGCCCTTGGATATTTTTCTGTCCCAAGTAAAATTCACTTGGAAAGAGATGGGATGGAGGCACATGAAGAGGCTGTGGTGGGAACTTCCAAGCCATCAACTGGGTATACCCTAGGAAGCAGGAGGCCACCAGCTTCCCCACCAAGGGCCAAACTGGACCAGATTGTAAAAAAAGCCAAAGATCTCCTGCTGCTCAGGAGTGGGATCAGGCCTATAAGTAACCCCTGCATTTGTAGCCAGGGCAAGGTGAGGAGACCCAGTCTCTTAAAAAAAATAAATAAAACCTTGCTTAGACTCTTAACTAGCTGTGTAACCTTGTAATTACTTACCAGGGGTCCTCAAACTTTTTAAATAGGGGGCCAATTCACTGTCCCTCAGACTGTTGGAGGGCAGGACTATAGTACAATCAAGAACTTTGTTTTGTGGGCCTTTAAATAAAGAAACTTCATAGCCCTGGGTGAGGGGGATAAATGTCCTCAGCTGCTGCATCTGGCCCACGGCCGTAGTTTGAGGACCCCTGAGTCTTAACCTCTCTGGCCCTCAGTTTTCATATCTATGACTGAGGGGACATAAACTAGGTCACATTTGATGTCTCTTAATTTGGGCTAAGGAAAATACTGGGTGATTAATCTGCAATGAGAGGTTCTGATAAGTCAACAGATCTGTGATACAGGGGAGCAATGAAACTAGTGACCACTTACATCCGCTGAGACTGGCTTTGTGTATCTGTTTTACACTGTAAGTCACAGAGAGAACTGTTAAATTATTGATGGGAGAGAGACACAAACTTGAGTGTAATGAAATTGTTTCCCTGCAAAGCCAGATAGAATAACTAACAGACCTTTCTGAACTGACACTAGGAAATGGAAAGATGAGAGGTATGTTCATGATGACCCTCTGGCAAAACTTCCCATAAATAGCCCCTCTGCTGTGCAGCCTTCCTTGGTTACCCCCCTCAGAAGTGCTCTTTCTCCTCTAGCTCCAGCAGCACAAAGCCACGGTGTGCCGCTAGTACATGTATTCCACCCCTCTGATGAGACCGTAAGCTCCGTGAGAGCCACGACTGTTTTATACACCTTCGCATCTTCCCCTAGTGCCCAGCACAGTGCTATACAAAACAGAGTAGGTGCTAAATGAAAATGGTCCATTCATCTTCATGAGGTACGGTGTTTGGCTTGGTTTTCTTCAGCCGGCATCTTTGCCTTTGGCTCCTCAGGTGTGACCCGGTGACCTGGGAGAAAAGCCTTAGTTTTTAGGAAGCCTGGGAGCAGGCCCGTTGCTGGCTCCGGGTTTCCCGGCTCAATCACATCCCAGGAGAAAGGGAGGCAGGTCCCACGGAGGCTCATCAGGTGGTGACGGGCGGCTGCGGGGCGGGCGGCATGACCTGGGCCCACTCCAAGATGTCGGCGCACAGAGACTCCACGGCATCCAGCCGCTCGATCTGCACGAGTTTTGTGAGCAGCTCTGGGATGCTGTAGCCGGCCGTGCTGATCCGGTCAAAGAGCTGCATGCCGTCCGTCATCCCCCCTATCTCGTCCCTCTTCAATCCAAAGCTCTCGGCCAGGTGGCGCCAGGTTTTCACGATGGCCTTCTCCGTGTTATAGGTGGAGCTGAGCATCCTGCTTGTCTTCTCCAGGCAGTCAAAGGGTAATTCTGTGGGGCTCAGACCTGAAAGAGCGGAGAGTCCGGGTCAGAAATCACACATGTTTGGCAACAGGAGCACAAAGCAATGACTCTTCAATTCAGGAAATCATTTTATTATATTTTTTATTTTTATTTTAATAGTATTTTATATTTTTGTGTGTTCCCAATTTTTCTCCCTTCCTCCTGCCTAAGACAACAAATGATCCCATACAGGTTAAACATGTGAAATTCTTCTAAACATATTTCCATATTCATTATATTGCACAAGAAAAATCAGATCAATAGGGGAAAAAAACCAAAGAAAGAAAAAAAAGCAAACATAGCAACAAAAGATGAAAGTACTATGCTTGGATCCGCATTCATTGACACAATAATGACTAACAATGATAATGGTGCAATAACATTAACTAATAATCTCCCAGACTGGGATCTGGGAAATGAGAAATGTAATTTCCAAAGCCAGCAGCTGTTTTGGGGGAAGGGAAGCCTTGTTCTGTCCTGTCACCATATTTGGAGTTGGGTGTGGAATCAAGGAAATGCTGCTAAGAGGCTCAGTGTTAGGCCTGAGGTCAGGAAGACTTATCTTCCCGAGTTGAAATTTGGCTTCAGACATTTACTAGCTAGACGCTAAACTCGTGGGCTTCAGTTCCTCATCTGTAAATGAGTTGGAGAAGAAAATGGCTAACCACTCCATGATCTTTGCCCAGAAAACCCCAGATGGGATCATGAAGACTCAGAAAGAGCTGAATCAACTGAACTACAACTTATGGAATAAAGGGATCTGGGTTCAAATAGCTCTATCTGCTATTTATTGTAATTAAATAAGATTATATGGGCAAGTTTTTGTAAGCTGTAATGTACTCTTTGTCAGCTATTACCATCATCTTTACTATCAGTACCAATTAGTTAGCTACACCCTTCTGTGTCATTTCAAGTAGTCAAAAAGGTTGGTTTCCTTTAGTTATTGCTTTAGGTGCCACTGGCAGTTAGCCTGGCCATTTAGTTGGACCCAGAATGATCCAATTTTGAAATTATTGTGTGGAAAAAAAAATTGAAAAGTGTATTTATAATGACCAAGACTTGCCCCAGAAAAGACTTGAGAAGATATACTTCTCTCCTTTCTTTGCAGAGGGAGAAATTCTAGGTATATAATATTGCATATACTGTCATATGTAGTCTGTGTGTTCATTTGTTTTGTTGAGCTGTTTCTCACTCCCCCCTGCCTTTTTTTAATCTGTGTTCAAAAGGCACTGTGGTATATTGGGAAGAGCTTTGGACTTGTGTCTGAATCCTGACTCAGATGCTTACTGGCTATGTGATTTGGGTCTTAGTTTTCTCACCTGTAAAATGAGGGCTTACTTGTCCCTTCCATCTCTGAATGTATATTCCTATCCAAAATGACTCATGGGATATGAGGAGAGGGCAGGGAAATGAAAATGATAGAAAAAGAAAAGATAGAAAAAATACAATTAAAACAATAAGAAAGTTCAAAAAAAGAATTTGGTGTGTGGATTTCCATTGAAACTTTCCTAGAAAGCCTATTGGCAGCATCCCTCATACGTCTGAATCCAGGAACCCCTTCACTTGTAGTGAGTAATAACTGTTACTTTCCATTAAGCCAAAGGTTCCATCTATTGGTACTTTAGTCACATGGAAAAATAAAATTCTAAGCTCAATTTTAGATAGGAGGGAAAGAAGTCAGAAAAGGACAGCCTGGAGACAGAAAAGGACAACCAATTTTAGTGGTGCATTTGCTCAAAATAATTAAGCCTATTCTCAAGCTTTGGGGTATGCTTTGGTATAAGGTAAAAACTCTGCAGACAGGCAGCCAAGAGCAGCTGTGTCTAGCTGTATGGATCACAGGTGTTTCATTGAGCAACTTCCAGGTCAGCCAGCAGTAGCAGTCAACCTTCCAGTGGCCTGATCTGGAACAATTTGTTTCCAGGGATTTGATGGCAGCACAATTTCTGTCACAAAAGCTTTAGTTCTCTTTCTAGCCTGTGCACTTGTTTTTTCCCTTTGGCCAAGTACTCAGGCTTAACCAGACTCTCTATGCAAGATAAATCCTCATTATCTCATGGGTGAATAAGCTGTCAGTGAAGTGGTATTTGGGGATGGGTGGAAGAGATAGAGGGACCAGCTAGCTGGAGGTAAATAGAGGAAAGGATGGATCTTGAGCCCTGTCCCTGATTCACAGCATTGAAAAGGAAGCTGCCTACAACTTTTTCTCTCTGCAAAAGGGATGTATCTCCACTTCTTGTTTGTTAAGTGCTAGCTCCCTAGATGAAAGAAGTGAGGGAAGGTAGAAGGACAAATAGTTATGCAAACTGGGAAGAGGCTATAAAAGAAACAAAGCTGTCCTTAGAGGGTCCTTTGTAAAACAGACCCAGAAACATTGCTTTTACACAACTTGCTTAAAAAAAAAACCCAAAAAATCCCTCTATAGTTCTGGAGTTTGAGGATAAGACTTGAATACAAAAATCTCTGGTGCTTCCAATGAGTGAATCTCCTAGACATACCTATCTCCCTTATGGTTGTAGAAGGAAGTATCATTTCTAGCATCCTGAGGACTCCTACTTGTTTTTCCTTTAGAAATGTAAAAAAAAAAATACTAGAAATAAGACATTGCTACTATTATTCCTTTCCTTAAGGAGACTTAAAGTTTTATATTTTTTTTCAATCCTTGGAGAAAAAATTCTAGAGTGATCGTGACCTCTGAAAATGGTCACATTTATACCATAATAAGGTATGGAATAAAAGATTTGGGACTACAACAAGATTCTGGAGCCATCTAGTCCAATCCTCTCATTTTAAAATATGAGGGAAGTTAAATAATAAGTATTAGAGATCACACAGGAAGTCAGAGGCAAGGACAGGATTCACATCTAAGACTTTTGACCTCAAGATTAGAAGTCATCCCTGGAGCCAGGTGGTTTGTTCAGTGGATAGAGCACCAGCCCTGAAGTCAGGAGGACCTGAGTTCAAATCTGGTCTCAGACACTTAACACTTCCTAGCTGTGGGACCCTGGGCAAGTCCCTTAACTACAGTTGCCTCAGGGGAAAAAAAAAAGACTAGCAGCCATCCAGACAAGTAGCATGTATTAAGTGCTTCCTATGTGACAGGCAGTATGCTAAGTGCTAGAAGTACAGTGAAAGGGGGAAAAATGGGACTGAGAGCTCATTGTTTTCTAATTGGTGGTCCTTGGATGAACAGAACAAAGTGAAGGCTGAATTAGTTCTCTATATTTTTTTAGTCTTGTTTAATTTTGAATTAGGTCTCTATATTTTTCTGGTCTTGTTTAATCTTGTTTAAATTCAAGGCAAGTTTTTTTGGTGTTTATTTGTTCATTTGTCATATGGGGAGAAGGGGATCTGTACCACTTGGATGACTGTCATTTAACTTGGAAACTTTGAGAATGCTTTCATTAATTTACAGTTGGATGAAGGTTTTTATTGTTGTTGTTTTTAATAAGATAATTGAGGTTAAATGACTTGCTGATTGAATAGCTGGTGAATGTTTAAATGTCGTATCTGAGGTTGGATTTGAACTCTGGTCATCCTGACTTCAGAGACAGTGCTCTATCCACAGCACTATCTAGCTGCCCCTGGATGGAGGGTTTTTTTTTTTAAATTAATTTTTGGCCATTTAATAAGTCTAGATTTGCACTGTGAGCTAAGGTAAAAATAAAAGATCAGATGGCTGTGAAAAGCCACACACCCCCATGTGTATAGGATAGACACATAATAATAATAATAATAATAATAATAATAACCAACACTTATATAGTACTTACTATACTTAGTATATGTCTGTGCCTCATTTGATCCTTAACAACCCTAGGAAGTAGCTGCTACTATTATCCTCAATTTGCAGATAAGGAACTGAGGCAAACTAAGGCTAAGTGACTTATCCAGGCTCACGCAGTTAGGATGAAACGGGATTTAAACTCAGATCCTCCTGACTCCAAGCTTGGTGGTGTTGCCCAAGGGAAATGGAAAAACCTGGATTTAGAAGGCAGAGCTACCCCTTCAACTAAGACCAGGGTCCAGACGAACAGGGTGGACAATCCTGCCGAACTGCTGTTGCTAAGAAAAATTGATCCGTTTGATGGTATGATATTTTTGGAGGATTTCTAAGGAGTAAGGAGTGTGGTTTATTATTTATATATTTATATACCTTTTCTAATCTGGCTTCCTCCTCATTGTGAGTTCCTAACCTGCAGCTGCCCATCTGCCCATTAGAGAATAAAATCAAATTTGGTCATTAATGTAGGATGCAGGCAGTAGAGACCAGCTTCCTTTACCCATCTATTTTATTTTACAAGTTTCTAGAGATCAGGGACCATGTTGTGATTTCATATATGGATTACTCCCTTTACTAATGAGGATCAATATCTTCTCAGAAACTTTTAGTCTTAGAAACTACCTAAAGCACAGAGAGGTTGAATGATTGCCCAGAGTCACACAGCAAGTATATGCCAGAGGTGAGACTTGAACCAAGATCTTCCTGGTTCAGAAACAGCCTCTCCTGTTACACATGTATTAGATAAAATGGCAGTTAACATATATTTTTGATCACAGTGGTAGTGCCAACTTGCATTTAGTTACAAGAGCACTGCATCCCAAACAAAGCTCCTTTGCATTTATACATGGGCATTTACTACCCATATATAAGTTAATAAATGGTAACTGAATTGACTCTCCCTACCTGTGCTGATCATGGGATCGTAGATTTAGGATTTAGACACAGAATGGTCACATTCAGATTCTTGCCTCCCCTTACTCCTGAGGTTGGTTGGGCTAGCTGATGTGATACTTTAGTGTGGGCTATTTTGCTTAGCTTGCTTCCAAAGAACACTAGATTTTTTTTTTTCTGAAGCAATTGGGGTTAAGTGACTTGCCCAGGGTCACACAGCCAGGAAGTGTTAAGTGTCTGAATTTGAACTCAGGTCCTCCTGACTTCAGGGCTGGTGCTCTAACCTTTGTACCACCTAGCTGCCCTGAACACTGGAAATCTTGAGCCAAACTCCCTCATTGTTGATATGAAGATAAAAGAACTTAGGATACATCCAGATTTCTGATCCCAAAGTTAAGACTGACTTGACTTGTGTCATTATGGAGCTCTTGAGGAACAAGATCCTTTTATCCAAGCAGACTGACAATTGCTCTGCAACTTAAAATCTAGAGCATTTCCTGAAGCCCCTGAGAAATTTGTCAGACGTAGGATTTGAACTCTATCTTCCTGACCCTGGGGTGTCTTTTTCTTCCTGCCATATTGGCTCACAATTAGTTGGAATATGTATATCACATGAGTGAGAAGTGACATTTAATGTGGTTTTATTTTTACAAGCATTTTTAAGCGCCTGCTGTTTGCCAACTACTACTCTGACAGGGCCTAGGGAGACAGAAAAAAACAAACAAAAAAAAACCCTCTGTGCTTACCTTCTGCCACCCCACACACATTAGCGTACACATCAAGGATCTTCTTTCTTCGACTCTGAATCTTCAAGCAAAAATGGAAACAGAAAAAACATGATTTAATGTCATGGAGAGTCAGTAGCCTAAACAGTACTTGCTGGGGACCTCTCCCAGAAGCCCCCGAAGCTTTTCCAAAGTGGAGTGAATATGAGAAAATTATGGGCAGTGAATTTGAGAGTCACGGAAAGCTGAATTAGGCCTTTATCAAAAGTCTAGTCCGCCAACCACTTAAAAACTTTATATCCTGCAAAATGGCCCATTGATGGCCCTATCACTGAAGGCAATTCAACACAGAGGAATTAGTTTTCAGAGAGCTCAACATCCATGGCTTCATGGAGGAGCGTTTTGGCACCAGAAGGCATTGCTGAAAGTAAGTTTCTTGCCCATAAATCCCCATCAATCGGGCAAATCTCCATTATAGATGCAGAGCATCGTTTTAGTGTAGCCATAAAATGTGGATATTTGTAAAAGAATGGGGTGTGCGTGTCGCAGACTCACCCCGGTTGATTTGTTGTTTGTGGAAGATTTATCCCTTGTCAAATGGACTAATGATAACAAGCACAGCTCTGGAGACCCTTGCTTGTCAACGGCGGCTTCTTCATCACTGTCCATGCTGCGGCTTAGGAGCTGTTCGTTCTCAGAGGAGGCATCGTTCTCGCTGGGGAAAGACCAAGGGAATGTTAATGATGTCTTGCAAAGTGGGCCCTAACATTCAGCTCCTACCTGCTTATTGCCCCCGGATTCTGGTCGGGATGCAAATTAAAGTATGTTTGCAAGTGGACTAAGAGAGTTCATTCTTTTCTCTAACAGGTATATACTGGTTAGAATTTGTGTATCATGTAAATGAGGATTGATATTCCATTTAATTTAATTTAACAAGCCTTTATTAAGTGACTTTTATGTAGCAGGTGCACTTCAAGGAACTGGGGATACAAACCTCACTTTCTAGAGATAAGCAATAACATGTAAATAGATAAATATAATAATAATTATAGCTAAACATTTGTATAGCATAGTGCCAGGCACTATGCTAAGCGCTTTACAATTATGATCTCATTGATACTCAATCCCAAAATGTCATTGTTATTATTTCCATTTTACAGATGAAGAAACTGAGGTAAAGAGAGATTAAGTGACTTGCCCAGTCACATAGTGGCTGAGGCTGAATTTGAACCTGAGTCCAGCACTCTGTCCACTATGTCAGAAGGCAATTTATTAAGGAGGAAGAAAGCACTAATGTGACTTTTTTAAGGTCACACTAATAGTAAATACCATAGTCCAGATTTGAACATCTCACTGAAATCTGATCATCTTTCCACTGTGCCAAAAATCTTTCGAGGCAAGAATGAGGTGTCAGATCTTATAAAATGATTCTTAATAGGAATAAAGATGAAGTCTTATATTTGGGTTAAAAATAACCAACTGTACATGAAGGCAACGAAAAGATGCAAAAGCTCTGAACTAGACAGCAGTCAATGTGATAAAAGACAGATTTTTGTTATAGTTTTAATGAACTCACAAAGTCGATAAGAATAAACAAGATAACACAGAGTGACCAAAAAGTCAATGCAATCTCTGTCTGCACTAAGAGAGATAGAGCAAGAGAGTGGGAATCACACTGTATTCTTTCTGGAACAGACAAAATTTGTATTTTATGTCAGTCAATAAGCACTTATTAAGCAGAGTATGCCAGATAATGGCAGTACAGTATTGTCCTAAGGATACAATGAAAGGGGGGGAAAAGCCTCTGTACTTGTCTAACAAAATGTGTATATTAATGTAAACAATTAAATAGAACCAAAATATATTAGAATAGATGGTAAACTTAAAGAGGAAGGCATTAGGCACATTTGATGGACCAGGAAACCTCTCTTGCAGGTAAACTTTGAACTGAGTCTTCAAGGAAGCCAAGGAAGCTAAGAGGCAGAGAAAATAAGATCCTGGTCAATGTTTAACAACCAGCTCCCCAGAGGGAAAAAATTTAGGTACAACACACTCTCAAATTCGTTCTGCACTATTTGCATGTTGTCCATCACTTTCTGAAGTCTAGACAATCAATAAAGCAATAAATCAAGCTCTGGTTTGTAGTATTTGCTGATCTCTGAGGAATAAGCTTAACAACTGAGTTTCACAAGCTGGGAAGAGATGGCTCCAGCACGCCCCTGGGCAGAGGAGAAGGGGAAGAGAATTCCAGCTCTTCCCCTCGACAAAGTGCAAAGATGCTAAGAAGAGAACCAAAAAGTCATACTCTAGGAAATGCATGTAAAAGCTGAATGGGCAGAATGGGAAGAGGTTATAAAGAACCATAAATACCAAACAGAGGACTTTATATTTGACACTCACTGAACAAAGCAGGTTGAGGGTGGGGGAAGGAAATGGTCAGACTTAATGATTTAGAAAAATGATCTAAGCAGCTTAGATTTTCTAATTCTATTTTTTTAAAATAACTTTTTATTGATAGAACCCATGCCAGGGTAATTTTTTACAGCATTATCCCTTGCACTCACTTCTGTTCCGATTTTTCCCCTCCCTCCCTCCATCCCCTCCCCCAGATAGCAAGCAGTCCTTTACATGTTAAATAGGTTACAGTATATCCTAGATACAATATATGTTTGCAGAACTGAACAGTTCTCTTGTTGCACAGGAAGAATTGGATTCAGAAGGTATAAATAACCCAGGAAGAAAAACAAAAATGCAAGCAGTTTATATTCATTTCCCAATGTTCTTTCTTTGGATGTAGCTGCTTCTGTCCATCCTTGATCAATTGAAACGGAGTTAGTAGATGTTATTTTTTAAAGAAGGACACTAACAAACTAGAACCTGTCCAGAAAAAGACATCTCACATAGTGAGAGAACTAGAAATGTCAATTGGAGGAACTTGGGAGGTTTAATTAAGAAAACAGAAAATTCAGGGCAGACATGGTAGCTTTCTCTAAGTATTTGAGGAATATAGGAAGAGGAGTTAAACTTTTTCTATTAACCTCAGGAAGAAGAATTAAAATAAACATACAAAAAAATGGGTAGAATTTACTGAAAGGAAGATTGAGTCTATTGTTAGATGAGAGATGTCCATTTTTTGATAACTATCACTTCCACTTATCCAGCTCAAGTAATTCTTGCTGCAGGGAAGGGAGGGATAGACCTTATCTCCCATGAGGAAAGATTTGTCTTCTACACCTAGGAGTCTCCCTGCCAGGTTCCAAAGGAGCTACCTGGGTAGAATTTCTAAGCCCTAAGCACGTGTGCACTGGGGCTTTAAGCTAGCAAGAGTCAATGTTCAGAAAAGGCTTTTCCACAGCTCATTAAAATCATTCAAAATATATGAAAACAATATTCTTTCATAAGGATTCTGTTCTTCTTTTGTGGTTTGGCTGAAGTCTTAAGAAAAGGATTATATTTGTGGGTAACTGGGTTATAGCAATAAAGCCCACACTCAAGAACAACCCTGGAGGCACAGCGATAAAAACAAAATAAAAGGAATGGATGATGTGCCCACTTTCTAATTTGATCTCAAACTCTCGTGGGGAGTCGGCTCAGATGCTCATCCATTGTCTGCCCTTGACAGAAGGCAATGGTGAAAGAAGTTAACAGGCAAGTCCGCTCTCGTGTCCTTTACTCAGATCCAATTACCTACGGACTTCAGAGCAGGCAGTAAAGGATGAAACCAGGGCTTTGGTGTAGCTTTTACAATCCTATTTCCAAGTTTCTACTTTTCCTAGAACATATGCTTTTAAAGGTTCTCTGCACACACATTCATGTCCCACTAAACTCCTTAATGGCCAGATTTATTTATTTAGTTATTTTTCCCTCTCTTTTTCTCTTCCCTTCATCCTTTTCTCTTCCCATCCCTTTTCTGTCTCTCCCCTCCCCTGCCCTTCCTCCTTTCTTCTCTCTCCTTTCCCCTCCTTTCCCTTTCTCTCTCTCCTCCTCTCCTCTTGTCTTCCCTCCCTTTCTCTCCCCTCCTTTTCTCTCTCCTCCCTTCTCCTCCCTTTTTCTATCCCCTTTCCTCCCTCTCCCTCTCCTCTTCGCTAAGTTATCACTTTGTTTTCTAACTCTATAATGAACTCTAGGCCTGCAATCTTGTGCATTATAGCTATTCATGCTGATGTTTTATTCCCCCATTAGACTATAAGATCTTTCAGGGCCGGGGCCATCTGTAAATTTTGTGTCTCCCCTGACACCACCGTACAGTGCTCTGCACACAGTAGTTGCCTAATAAATCTTTGTTATATATCAATTCGGATTATGTCATACTACTTCAGAGCCTACAGCACTGTCAGGATTTCTTTCCCCAAAGGGTAGAGAATTTGATTTATTATATCAGATAAAAATGTGTTCAATCAATTCATTCATAATCAGAATATTGAGCCAACCTTGTGGCTTTCCCCATTACAGACAACAAATGCATCTTCTCTTAAACTCTTCTCATTTCCACATAGAAATTGCATACCTGAGATTAGAAGATGTAGTAGATTGACTAGGGAAATGGATCTCTGTCTTCCCTAATTCTGAGCCCTATGCATTTATTATGCATATTATTATTCATTAGCATAACTTAAGCTTTTATGTAGGCGTGGGGTAATTTGGCTACCCAAAACAAACAAGCAGAAAACAGGAGATTTCCCCTGCCCTAAACCAGCCTGGAATAAACAGCTAGCAGGAACAAAAAGGCCAGAATCTAAGGAAGTCTAGAATTTGATGACAATCCACAGAAATCCCACCAGCAGCACCTTTGGCCCTGCTCACTGTGTGTCCTTCCTCAGTCCAGGCCCAGTCTTCTGCAAACCACCCTCCTCATCCGAGCCCCTCAGCAGAAGGCTGGAGAAGTGAGCCGGATAGACCCCTTGGTGTGGTTAGCGTGGGAGCTCTCTAAGTGGCTGGCTTCCTCCCCTGCCAGAAGCCAACTGTAAGCCCCGACACTTAGCATCACTTGTAGCATCCCTACCTCCCAGGCTGACCTTACCTCTTGGCAGCCTTTGCTGGCGTTGCCGTCAGCTTCTCAAACTCATCCTTCTCAGCAAAAATCACGACGTTCTCTGCAGGTGAATAAGAGGATTTATGGAGGGATGAGTTGAAAGTGACGCTGGAGCTCTGGGAGAGTAAGCTACTTCTTTGACAGTGTGTGTGCGCCAGGTAAATCCCCCTGAATGATGCTATTCTTTTAATTATACCCCAGGATTAAATAAAATTTGGGTGCTCCAGATACCACTTCCCCTAGTCTCTCTTCTAAATGGTACGAGAGCTTAAGCAATTAGGAGTAAAGGCTGTTCAAAGGGGGCTGATAAAAGGGAAATGTAATCTCTACTGGTCTCCAGGAGAAAGCTAAAAAGTGTAGTAAAATGGCTGTTCAGACCTTGCACTTCTTTTTTCTCTTCTTGCTTGCTGACTTGAGCTTCCACAGTTTTCACAGAGTGGCTGGTGCAGCAGGCTGGAACATGAATGAGAAGTTCATGAATCCTTCTGGCCTGCACTCAGTGGACAGATGTAGTTATTCATGAAGATGTCATGAGCTGGAGATGGGGAACGTACCTGGGGCAGAAGGCTTTGTCTTCATGATGTAAAACATGATGATGAGGACGATGGCAATAGCCATGATGAAGATGGTGGACATGGCGATGATCAAGGCAGTGGCCAGATGCCCTTGTCCTGAAAGATCTGCTGAAGTCAGAAAAATAAAGGAGGAAGTAAATATCATTGGATGGCTATAAAGAAATCTTTGCTGAAAACGGAACTGTTGATTTAGTGAACCTGGAAAGCCAGGACTAAAATTGCATTGATTTCTATTTTTATTCATAAGAACTTAAGAAATCGATGTGCTCCTGAGACCAGCTTTGACCATGACATCATGTGTTGCTATTGGATTATTCTTCCCCAGTTGAATACAGCTTTTATAGGCTTTAACAGGAGACTCATGATTCATGCCCAGTCCTAGTTCCTTGGCCCCTTTTCTTGGCTTGATTGCTTTGGGGACCTGGAATTGAGATGAGGTGGGGAGGACAGGAAAGTAGACACATGAAGCAGTAAACTAGCCAAAATGCAACCCAGGTTTCTGGGCTTCTAACAAGATGCTGTGCTCGAGTTCCTCTAAGACTCTGAGAATGTTCCCTCGGTTCTGCAAAGTAGGCTAGAAATACAATCTTCACCACCATGAGAATTCAGAGTTCCTGGGCAGGAGAGGGTGAAAAGACCATCATGGGAAACCTAATATCAGTGTTTCTCAATTGGTCTAGCTGCCTTTGCTTATAGTCTTGCATATGCTATGGCTCATTAGTCTACACAATGAGATCAGTGTGGCAATAGTCGTCTCACAGAATGACTTATACTTTGGTTTTACCATATTTCTATGGCAACTGTACCTCCATAGGGTGTTCCCCTTCTCCCACCACCTCCTTAGGAAGTTATAGGACCAATGTATTGATGAGTCCCTTCCTTTGTTGGGGATACACATTTATTACAGAAACTAATTTTATAGCTTTCTAAAGCTTAATAGAATTCTATTCTGAAATATTAATATTAATTAATATTAAATATTATTACAGAAGCTCGTTTTAATTTTGTGAAGGAAATCTTGGCAGAAGTCATCAAAAGCCAGGATGTTACTTATTCCTCCCACCAAGAGGCAAGTTCACCCAAGTGGACATACTGAAAACACATGTGGTTCAAGTTGATGGAAGAGCTCCAACCTTATGTCCAGAACTGGGTACCCCCTCTGGCAACCAAAGCTTATACTTTTGCCTTTGGATTAATGCACCATAGGGAGCAGTTCTGTCGATGAGAATACTTGCATGTGGGGTAATTGGTCTCAGTATGTGAGTTTAAGAGCATGTGTAACAGTTTTGGTTGCCAGGTATGGATGATATAATCTTTTTAATATTCTCAGCATTGTACATTACCTCCCCTGAGTCCTGATGAAAATGAGATTCATATATCTCCACAAGGTTTCCTGGCTTAATACTCTACAAAAGTCCATGGTGGGTCAGATTTTAAAGGCTGAGAAGGGGGTTGTCTAGTGAAAGACACTAAACTACTTAGATATTATGTTTTTAAAATGTTGAAATAATGGAATGTAGTAAGACTGAGTTCAGCAGCAAAGCAGGACATAGCACCAGGGTCTTGCTTGAGAGAAATATTAGGCTTTAAGGTACATGAGGATTTGTTCCTTCTCAACTATTTCAAACCCAAGGATTAGGGGTAGTAGCAGCTGTGTTTATTTGATTGAATATTCAAGGACTAAGGTGAAGCAATTCACATGAAAGCATGCTGTAGAGTTAAGATAGTGGCAGAGACACAGAAATTTCCCTCTATCCTTCCACACTCAATTAGAAGGACAGAACGAGAAGTTTATGAAGACTTGAATTCAAATTTCACTTCTGGGAGTTATTATCTGGGTACTCACAATCAAATCCCAGCCTCCTCATCTGTAGAATAGGGAGCAGAATATTTAAAATACTTACCATAAGATAAAGTACGTTAAGTATGCATTTTGCAAACATGAAAGCCTCACAAAGAGAGCAAGTGTGCTCATTAACTCAAGACCTTTCTATCAGTCACATCACCTTTGTGCTGCAATCCCACATTTCAAAGAGGAAGAGGAAGATGGAGAAGGGATAGTTTCCTGTTAATCAATATCTTTAGGAAACTGTTAAGACCCTGAAAAAAAATTGCACTTTAAAATACAGGCTAATGGCCACAGGACACACACAGAGTGATCAATTCTATGTATGCTGGGATAATTATTAACTTCCAGCAACCCAGCGCAGCTTAGTGGATTAACTCATGTGAGAAAAGTGATTTGAGGTGGGGAAAACTCTTCAGGAGCATTACTAATAATTATTTCCTCTCTTCCTCTTAACTTTCATCCAGCCTACCCCAGATTTCTGAGGATGTTAAATCCAGAAGATCAATACCTGAGCACTTTCCTTACCTTTATGGGCATGCTGGAAAGGAGAACTGGTGCTAGTGCCAGAGGTACCTGGGAGACTGGCGGAAACTCCAGAGGTGGCTCCCACACCTGCCAGGGAAACAAAGGTGCCATAAGTTCTTCTGAAGTTCCTTGGGAATGATCCCACCTTTGAGTGATTAGTAAAGGAGATACTCCAGTGTGGGGGTGCAGGGGAGCCTCAGTTTTTTGAAGTGTCATCTGCTTCTGAGGAAATTTCACAATTCTGGATGCTTTTTTTCCCCCAAACTAACCAATCAACCAACCAAACAAACAAAAAACCAAAAAATTAATTGCCCCCTTAAACCAAACCCCAACTTTCCCAAACGACAGAAAGGGACTTTTCTTGTAAATGGGAATAAAGCGTTGTAAAATCTATAAACAATTGTAAAACCATGGAGCTAACAGGAAATATTGGCCTGATTCCCATGTAGTGACAAGTGACTAATTCTTTTGGTTGCTTAGAGCTAAAATGTATTTTGCAGTTGTACAGAAAAATGATTTATGGAACACCCTTGTAATGGAGGTGAAGGGGGTTGTGGTGAGGAGGGAATGGAAACTGATACTGCAGTAAGATGGGAATTTTGTTCTTTGAAAAAATTAATAAGTACAGATCTACCAAGTAGAGGCAAGGACTGGACAAGCAATGTGGTTTGTTGGGGATTTTTTTTTGTTTGTTCTTTGGATGTTATGATCAATAAAAATACTTCTGTCTATAAATTTCTTTCTTCTTTCCCCTTTTGTCTTCCTAGATATACTTTAATTCAGTTAGTGTGATTAGGCCATGGAAAAGCAGGTTACAGACCAACGGTAAAATCACCACAATCTCTGACAAATCACTTTATCACAGAATTTGACATTTGGAAGGGAATTCAGGAGCCATCTAGTCCAACCTGTGCAGGAACAGAATCTCTACCACAATATTCTCAACAAGAGTTCCAGTGAGGAAAGCCCACTGTCTCTCATGACATGACATTTCCCTTTTAAATAATTCCTAATTATTGGGAAATTGACTTCTTTGTAACTTCCACCCATTGCTCTTGGGGGAGGGGGGAAAAAGGGTCCTCTGGGACCAAACAGATCAAGTATGACTCCCTCTTCCGCATGATGGCCTGCCAGATAATTTTCCTTCCTTCTTCCTTCCTTCCTTCCTTCCTTCTTTCCTTTCTTCCTTCCTTCCTTCCTTCCTTCCTTCCTTCTTCCTTCCTTCCTTCCTTCTTCCTTCCTTCCTTCCTTCCTTCCTTCCTTCTTCCTTCCTTCTTCCTTCCTTCCTCCTTCCTTCCTTCCTTCTTCCTTCCTTCCTTCCTTCCTTCCTTCCTTCCTTCCTTCCTTTCTTCCTTCCTTCCTTCTTCCTTCCTTCTATCTCTCTAGCCTAGTTTAGGAAAGATACTAAGATAGTGACTTTAGGTCACCCATCTTCCAGTGCCAGTCACATTATAGACACTTAAGGAAAGTTTTCTGATTGACTGTCTCTTGAAATGAACATTTCTCAAAGAAAAAAATTCTGGAATAGGGGAGTTTCTTTAAATATTCAGTATTTAAATATCTTAGTGAAAACATAGAAATTGTCCCCTTTCCCCTTCTAAATTACCCTGAAAGCATCATTTTATTTAATTTTTTTAAAAGCATCATTTTAAAAGCAGCAAAGGAATCTTCATGGGGGCTATTGAAGGAAATACAATAACTTTCAGAGTTATCTTGGACACAGGTTTTTCCATCTTTTTATGTTGTGGACCATTGTGGAAGATAAAGTTTATGTATCCCTTCTCAGAAAAAATGTTTTTTAAGATAGGGCTCAGTTCACCAGCACACATATTAGAATTGGAACAACACAGAGGAGATTAACATAGCCCCTATGGAAGGACATGCAAATGCATAAAGCATTCTGCATTTTTCAAAAAAATTTGCTAAATAATTGAAGGAATTGCTAAATTTCATTAGAGGGTAATGAAAACAAATATTTTTTCCCATCCAAATTCACAACCCCCCCCCGAAATCCATTCTTGGAACCCTAAGCGATTCAAGGGGCAAGTTAAGAACCC